>NC_133104.1:12439636-12739636 GCF_022965805.1 Primulina eburnea | reverse complement strand
TCCGGCTTCCTAACCCGTTCATAATTGGTCACAAGACAATTCGCATACCTCAAAAACATAAAACATTTTCTTTGCACGTCGAACATACTAATACATTATGCATGCATGCCCAAGACAAAAATTTAATTTTTTTCCCAGAAAGCTTGGCACTCGGGCAATAACCTCTTACCACTCGAGCGTGCCTGTCCAAAAGGCCTGGCGCTTGAGCGGTAAAATCTCACACCCGAGCGCCACCTTGCGCTAAAATTTTTGAACACCAACACAGTTGAGCAGTCACACGAGAATGATCATAACTCACTTATCTCTTGTCCAAAAATTACGAATTTACTGTCAAATCGAAGATATCAAAAAGAATACGTTTTGTATTTAGAAGTTTTTCCAGAAAACCGACCGAAATTTTGCAGGATTTGAAGCGACAGCAGATTCGGTTTTTGAGATCTAAAAGCTGATTCAAAATTGTTCAAACATTTTCGCTCAAACTTTTCATAACACAAACGATTTTTTATGCACCATACGAATAAAAATACTTACTATGACAAAAACGATGAAGAAATAAAAGAATATACATACCTTTGCATCTCAACGCTCGAAGATAACGAATACCGACACGGTGGATTATGGGAGATGACTGGGGAACGCTAGCTACAGGATTCTTGCTCGAAAAAGGGACGTGGAACTCCGGAAATTTGCAAGGGAAAGGAGTTGAGAGGGTGGCTACTAAAAGAGTTTCAAGAACTCTAGTTTTTCTTATCAAAAGAGAGAGCACAGAATGTGTGTGTGAGTGTGTGTTGAGTGTGTGTGGCGTGCAAGAATGTGTGGGTGTAGAGATTAGGGAGATAATTAGGGGATAATTAGTTTAATTAAAAATACTAATAACCAATTAACACCCCGAATTTAAATAAACTACACATGTGCTAAACTTCTAAGATTTAAAAATTCTCAAGTAATAAAATTAGTATTTTAGAAAAACTTAAAATCTTAAACTCACCTAATGAATTAAATTAGGTTTTTAAAAGGCTTAAAATTTCATGAGTCATTTCAAATATCAATTCCCTTGATTTGAAATAAAATATCACATTTTCATAAATCTCCTAAATCGTCACCGGTCTCTTTTCCTAATCTCGTATCAAATATTCGCTTGAAACATAAAACTCAAAAAAACGATTCAACGTGCATCAAATAAACATATAATAATTTAAAATAATGCAAATCATAAATCATGTATCGTTAAAAGCATTTTTAAATTAAATATTAAATCAAAAATTTAATAAATGTATGGGTTTACGTGTACTGATTTTGGGCTCTACAAGACATGTTCACTAAAATCATTAACCCTCATGTACTGGACTAGCGCCTAGGCGCTGGGTGCATAGTGCTGCGGCGCTTGTTAAGCGCTTAGGCACCATGAACCAGGGCTGTGGCGCTACAAGAGATGAAGCTCGAGCGCGATGAAGCGCTGCAGCGCTGCGGTTCCAAATTGGTGGCGCCATGTGCGAGAAAAAACCCAAAACACACCTCGACGCAAAACTCTTTACCACGCCCAATCAGCACGGACCAGGCTCGAATCAACCCTTCCTAGATCACAAATGACTTTTCTTGGACTGCCCTAGCTGTGGCCCTCAGCCCCATGCACTTGAATACATGTGAACCACCCGAACTCTAAAAAATCGAGCCACAAACAAGGGAATCGATCGGCCTCAAACCATGACTTATTCCAAGTCCAAAATCTTCACCTAAACCTACTCTAAACCTCTTGTAAAACATTCCCCAACCTTCAAGAACTGGCAGCTCCTTCAACCATAACAAAAATGTGAGCCATATATAATGAAAAATCAAGTTTTCTCATACCACAAAAAGAAAAACATGAAACAGACATGAAATCTACCATGGATCGTGAATAAACATTAAACAATACATAATATGGTATGAAATATGAGAAAACAAAGTTACAGGGTGTGCTTTTGTGTTTATACACTCAAAAAACAACTCAACGACGCGAGAGACGGACACCGGAGGGGTGGGGAAGGCATTGGCTGCGTTTTTGCTTGCAAAACAGATCAAACCCTAGCTGATGGAGGAGAACGTGGTGCGGCCGAAGAGAAGGGAGAAGGGGCTAGGATTTTGGAGTGAAAAAATGGTATATCAAATAATAGGATAATGGGCTAGGTTCAAAGTTTTAAAGAGAAAAAAGCTTGGCCCAACATCCTATTAAAATAGGCCCATTAAGCTCAATAACAAGTACATAAAACATTTTGTTTGAATATGTTTTCAAAAATATTACACGAGCCGTCAAAAAGTCCTATATTTTGCTAAAAATCATCCACCGGTTTAAAATATGGTTCGACGCGTATAAATACTATAAAATCCCATATTTCAAAATTTTCTAATAAATACATCATATATTAAATAAATAAAGATAATTATTTAACAAAACATTTTTCCTCAACTGTCCCCGGTCTCCGTTCCTCGTTCGAGCATGAATGCTGCTAAAATCCCTATTTTATAGGGTCAAGTAAACCATGCCATATAACCACAAAAATAATGTCATAACCATTCATTAAATGCATTTAAAATAATTAAATAGACATTTTAATAACATCCTAGATTTCCATGCAGTCTGGTTATGTCGTTCGAATTTCTAGACCTTACAAATTCCACTAGAATTGTCTTCTTTATCACTCAGGGAAATTTCATTTGCTAACATTGATGAATAGTGCAATCTATTGCACAACAACTTAAGGAATCCTTACTGATTGGGCATCTTGATCAAAATAAATTCTTGAAGGAGAATCCATCCTATATGAGGATGTACCGATGAGAGAAGCAAATGTTGAGACAGAGTCTGTTGAAGAAATTTTTTTCCAGTTTATTGGAGAAGAATTTTTCAGGATATCAGTGGCTGAGCAAGTCAAACTTGTGGTGTTGTCTAAATCTATGGAAGCAATACCAGAAGTTGTCGAGATTGTATCAGTAATCCCTCAGGGAGAAACTAACATGGTTGCCGTAGTTCAAGTTGTTGAGTCATTCAGTCAGTTTACAGAAGTCTGAATAGAATAGAGCAAGCCAATCCGTCAAGCAATCATGCTCCTAATCTGAACCTTGTCATCTCCAAAGAACCTCCCAAGATCGAGCCCTTCTCTCCAAAATTAGATATGTCTTTTGGAAATACTTGGACATAATTCACTCAATTTTGACACCCATTTCATCAAATGTTACTATGTTGAAGAGAAGCTACCAAAATACTGTAGAAGATCTTAATTTTTTAAAGGATAAAATGCTCAAAAAAAATTTTTGCTTGTCCAGAGGCATGATTGATATCTTCAATCTCTTGGATCAGATTAAGAAAAATCAGGCGGCCACTATTACTCATCTTGTTGGAAAAATTCAGACAAATAATTTTTTGCTTTGCACCAAGATTGAGGAAGTCCAAGCAAACATCAATGAGAACATTGATGGGGTGACGTATGAGTATTAAATCCTCCGAACATCCAAAAACAAACTTGTGTCATTTACTTCTCAGTTACCCTGCCTTAACTTTTTATTTGTAGCCCAACTGATTTTATTTAACTTAAGTCATTTCATGTTCAAACCTTATCAGTTAGCCTATTTTGGTGCAATGACAGACTGTTGGCTTATTGATACTCAACTGACAAGAATTTCATTTCAGTTTTGCTAACCAACCGAAATATTTCAAAAATTTATTGAGATTATTTGTTCACCTCTTCTAAATCAATCTCCGATCTTAATATTACATCATCATCACATCAATGTCAAGTCAACACTACTACAGAAAAAGGACAAATTACAACAAAAAAAAATTCAAAGATAACTGATTAAAACTGCAAATTGAAAATACAAGAAACCAAACTCGCAAAAACAAAACATGCAAATGTTCTGTAAGATTGAGAGCTTGTCGTTTTACCAAAAATTATCATTGGTGGTTACAGTGTAACTTTAATATTTTAAACTGTACATCATTTGAAACATCATGTTTCGATTGCTTTGCCTGGTATTGACAATTATTGCACACAAAAATCTCCCTCCCAATAATTGCACTTCTTGCAATCAATGAAAATCGAACATGTGACCTTGTATCTGACACCAATTGTAAGACCAAACACTTATGGTTTTACCGAAATTTATAGCCGGTGCTAATGTAAATTTTTAAACCATACAACTCCTCAAACATCATGTTTCAAATGTTCTACCCAACATATTCCAACATAAATATATACTATAATTCATTTTACATATATAGTATAAATATAATGTGAAAAAAAAATAAATAAACTAAAAACCCATGTGTAAAATCAACTGTCTCGAAAACATTAGATTTCTTAAAACTATGTGTAAAACCTCTTCCAAACAAGGTATATATACCCGAGTTTTAAAAAATACAAGGTCTTAATGGGGGAAATTGGTTAAATAACTTCGGCCAACAAGTGAGGAGGTCATTTTTTTTAAAAAAAAAGTTGATCGAGATTAAAAAATAAAATACCCCGATTTCAATGTGCTTAATTTTTTGACAGGTATGGGTGTGAAAACTCATTTATCATTATAACTAGTATTTAACCCGTGCGATCCACGGAATGATATTATTAAAAATTAGTGAAAAATGAATAGATATTTAAATTTTAAAAAATAATACAATTATAAAAAATAAAAATAAAAACTATTTTTTCACTAATTTTAAAAAATTTCTTATATACAACGCATGTCGATTAATTTTTTTGGATAATAATCACTATCATATATCAAAATTTTAGATCGTGTTAGTCTAAGGCAATAACATGATGTTTATCGTGTTTAGTGTATTTATGTCGGCCATCAACCTTAATACATATTTAATTATTTACTTTTCGAGAAGTTATGTATTATTATTTTTTAACATGTGATAAGAAAATATTTTTAAATCACATTCAATAAAATTAATAAAAAATACTTTTTTAAAAATTAAGTAATTTCGTCTAAAACCACATTCACAAACAATTTTGTGACATGATACGTGTTTGACACATTTGAATGATAACAATAATTTTTTTCATCAATATCTTTATCCAAATGAGTTGTGATTTAATTTACAAAATCTCTTCGTAATATACATAATAGCCTATTACTCCGAAAGAAAATGAATCGTTTGATCATAAGTAGATTATGTATAAATCAGAAAATTTATTTTATTAACATTTACTATGTGTATTCCAAAATAATGTCAACAAATTTTAAAAGGTGTTTTCTAATAAGATGTTTGCTTTCTTTAAAATTGGTCTAATCATTTCCATTACGGGACATTATACTATCATGTATCCATGAACTTTGTAATACAAAAAAAAATTATCACATTAGTAACAAATAATAATTAAAATTTTGTATAAATAGAAGAATAATATTTTTATTTTTTGATCATGAAAGATAGATTCCAAACTTAATGTCTCGTTGTTTCCATATGTAGGTATTTCATTACAACGAACAAATCTAAATTTAAACGAACATTACATCTTGAAAGGATTCAACTCATATATGATGCTGAAAAGAAGAGCCATTTCAGAATTCAATTTTAGAATAAATAAATTTAATAAGATAAATTTTAATAAAATTGGTTTCTAATATAATATGCAATATTGTATTATTTATAATTTAAAATTCAAATAAGACATCTCAAGGGACAAAAAGTATACATTGGATGCTTTTGACAGAATTACAACATACATTAACTCTTTCAAATTATGGAAATCCCGAATTGCATGCATTGAGTGTCAAACATTTCTGATTATTGAGGATAATATCGAAAGTAATTTAATGTCCATTTGAAATTCTTTTGAATCTATCTCTTTTAATTTTCTTGTGCTATCTTATTTGAATTTTTAAGAAGACAAATCAAGATATACAATATACATATGATTTTGGAAGAAAACTACAATGCAATAATTCTTTAAAATTAAGGTAATTTCGAAATAATATGTATTTGGGATAAAAAATTTAGGATTATTAAATAGTACATTAATGTCCATTGGAATACTTTGTTGTAATGATAGTTTTTAGCACTCAACCAATTTTATTTTTAGAAAATTTAAATAAACTAATTAAATATAGTATTTCTTTTTTAGTAAGTATTTTGAGAAATAAATTACTTAAAATAGCAAAATTTATTTTTGGATGATTTACTTCATGAGTGATACTGAACATTGCAATCATTTTTATTTTAAATTTATTTATATAGTTTTTACTTAAACTGATTGATATAATTAATGCAAAAAATTTTAATATAGTTTATTTTTTCAATATAGTTTAGTTTTAATTTGAGTAAAAAAATAAAAAAATATTTAATACTTAAATTACATTTGAATTAATATAAAAAGTAATTAATTCAAAATTGAATTAAATGAATTAATATAATCAATGTAAATAATAATTGAAGTGATCATTTATTGCAGTGCACATATTTCAATATTGATGATAAATCTTTCGTTTTATAGAAATGACATTTTGGTGGAAAATTACCATTTTTGATAAAAACTAAGTTTTTATATATATAAAATAGATTTTAGTTGACAAATGACTAGTTTGTCATAAATTGAGGGCCGATTCGAGGCAAAAGCCCATTAATTTAATATTTGCTGATTTTTTATTTATACCTGCTATGAAATGCTATTTGCCAAACTAAATTCCAAAACGAAATTCTCACCCATTCTTAATTTTAATATTTGTACATTATTGAAGAGATCTCAAATTGATATTTAATCTAAAAAGAAAAATAAAACTTAAATTGATATTTATGAAAAATATTCGAACCTTGTTTTAAATTTAGACAAACAAACTCTAAGGAATGCACCTTTATTTAATCAGTCAACATCCAGTTTAGATAGAGTTTGATATAATACTCAACTCTTTCTTATTGGACCAACGCTATGGAAGTTGAAGCAATCATACTCGTGCCTCGACTTACCCACCTTTCTTCCAAATAAATGCACAACAGAGTGACAGAGCGTGTGTGATTTTGATCGGTGTGGGTTGAACAATGGGGAAGAGCATAAGTGGAGTTGGGGTGGAAGATTTGGTGGGAGCCGGGCTGAAAATCCGGGAAGCCAAAGAATTTGAGCTGGAGCTGAGAGATGCTGTCATCAATGGCGGATTGAACCCGAAGGAGGTGTGGCGTTCGATAACAGCTCGAAAGCTGTTGAAACCGTGGCACCCACATGCCCTGCATCAGCTTATCTACTATTCTGTGTACTATGATTATGACGAGTCCATCCACGGCCCTCCTCTGTATTGGTTCCCTTCTCCGTAAGCCTTCCTTCCTTCTGCATTCCCGATACATATAGTGAAATTTTGACAAATACGTGTGAAATTTGGGGTTTCAGTTGTTAGTTCATGAAAAAGGTCTGAAATTTATGGGTAGCTGATATTGCAAATGATCATGTAGTATTTTCTGTGGTAGAGTATTGTGTTTCTGTTACATTATATGACCTTGTCTGGTGGTTACAAGTGTTGCTACTGTAAATTGTGGGATTTTACGTTTTTCATTCAATCAGTTAATCTTAATGTTTTTCGAGTGTCAGACACCAGTCTAGACGAACAAATTTGGGGCGTCTTATGGAATCTCATGGTTCAAGGCTCTTAGGGGCGTTATATAAGGATCCAGTTACGAGTTTCAGACAATTTCAGCAGTTCTCTGTGCAGCATCCCGAGGCAAGGCCTTCCGGACTAACCGATTTTCTTTTGGAAATATGTTTGTTTATTTATTTAGGCCTATCTTTTGGTGTATTATTCAGATTTATTGGTCGACAATACTTAAAGAGCTATCAATTGAATTTAGCGTGCCACCAAAGCGTATCCTGGATACTTCAAATAAATCCAAGCATGGTGGAACATGGCTCCCTGGCTCAGTATTAAATATTGCTAATTGTTGTCTGCAACCAAGAAATCTTTGGAAAGAGCAGGATGATAGCTTTGCCATTGTGTGGAGAACTGAAGGCTACGATGATCTTAATGTTGAGCATATGACGCTTAAGGAGCTGCGAGAGCAAGTAATGTATGCTTTGAACTATCTAGATTAATCCTCACTAATTGCTTGCTTTATAATAATGCTTATCACTTCAAAATTTAGTTACATGAAATTGAGATAGGTTTTATTGCTGGCATAAGTAGATATACGAGGCATTTCAGGATTCAGGGTATTGCTACCTAAAATGTAACTTTACCCTCAGTCTCTGACAGGTATTGCAGTTGCAATGTTCAGCTGATATTTATACCAGTATTTAATATTTGATGCAACACTACCTTTTGCATATTAAGCAACAGTGTTTTTAATCTGCCGGAGAATTTTGACTCGTCTTCAATTGAAATGTAGTACGGAGATGTGGAATATGTCGGACTACCGATTTCTTGTACCCAAGGTGAAGTGGAAGTTTAAAATTTTTAGTTTCGACGGTCGAAACTTTCCTTGGACGTCGTATGCATTTAAACAACCATAAAGTGTTTAGGATTATTACCTTCACGTGTATAATACTAGAGCGTATATAATGCTAGACACTAAATTATTCCTGCTTTTAAGAGGAGATAGCCTTTCTTGTATATCTCTTCGAATGGATCTCCTGTCTTTGATCGTCAAATTAGGTCCACAATCAGATACTAAGTTTCTTGTTTGGATTATACTAGAAATTAGAAACAATTTATTTGTTGAGACTATGACACAAGAATTTCAGAAATCCAGACTCGGTGCGGCAGCAACGGGGCGCAGCAGAAAGAACAAGTCTCGGCCGAAATTTTTCTTCCTAAAATTTGTGTTGGCCAAAACTTGAGTGGGAAGAGAGAAGGATTTTGTGTTGTGTGTAAATTCTCATGTGTTATCAATCTTTAATAACATATTTATTTAAAATACACAAGTCCTATGTCACTAGGATTTCTCATATTATTATTATATCATGTATTAATCAACTTTTGATAATGCATGATATATTTATCTTATATACACATCTTTTTATCTCCATATAAAATATGTGTACATATACTAATACATCTACACACGCACACATAATATATGCATAAACATATTAATTAAATTAAGTAACTATTATTTAGTTTCTTTAATTAACTTAATTCTAGACCCCTCTAAAATATTTCATGAGAATTTTGTACATATTAGTAGTCACTACTACTAGTACTATTATTTAATTAGGAAATTCCAAATTGACTAAATAAATAATTGTGAACTCATTATAACCCCGATCGACGATCTGACAGCACAACACCGATGTATCAAGGATACAAGTCTTGTTCATATAATGAAAATTGAAAGTTTTGAAAAGTAAAATTTTCACTGTCCATATTTGATAGCTGCCAGTTTTTTGAACTCCTTCACTAAACCAGTCAGTTCCAGTCTCCTTCCTTAATTAGTAGTTGAGCTAACTTCTATTTCTTTCATCTTATGTAATTAACTTATAAACTCCTTTATAAGCATTATGTTTGATCTCCACAGTGGGCAAATTCAACTCCTTGAAATTTAACTTTTGCGACGGGAACACAGAATTCAATACTCGTGTGACTCTAAATGGTTTAGGGATACAACTAGCCATGAGTTTATATCTCCATATGATTCAGAATAACATTTATTCTTAATTGGGTTTACCCTAACTAGCCACATTCTTTTCATCAATACTTTGATTAAGAATTTTAGAACCCATTTTTGATTCACCCATCGGTTCAGGGTAAGAGCATCTAGTACCATCGATCTATGATCCTCTAGGTATCACTGATAGTACCTGCAAGAACCTTAAGTCATGGTTAGTGTACAAAACGGTCCTTTCAACTCGTATATACCGATCGAATCAGCAATCATTGGTATATCGAGAGTTGCATATGAATCGATAACGATGAGATGTATCTTTGAGTACTAATAGTGACAAGATATGTGCAACTGAGGAAACACCTTTCCAAAATACACATGTCTTGCTCTGGCCAAAGATTCCTTGCACTATTAACTCATCAGGATATCTTAACCCATAGGCAAACGATAAATCTTTGACTACAATGCATTTGCTCCTACTTATTTCGAAATTACACCCAACCTCGTCACCTGATGACCTTCAATGGAGTCGGTAAACAGATTAAAGTGCATGTTAGTATGTAAAGCCTCTACATTATCCCGGGTCAAAAGACTAATGGCGTACAACCATAATCGCGGACTATTCCGCTCGATAAGTGATAACCATTTGGGTAGGTCCGAGAGAGGGTTGTTTAATGAATCATCAAATGATCACCAATATGTATAAGTGGACATCTTCATGCCCTTATCAATGAAACATGATGTTTACATCACAGATGCTAGTCTGAAGTTTAAGCGACTTTTATCCTTGTTTTAGGTGACTGATTCGACTAGGAACTTTTTTAGAATATATGGTACACTTCTTAATGAGTTTCATGATCTTACGTTGAGAAACAGACTCATACCTATTATGTATTCAAAATTTTAATCTATGTAGTTTGCATGAATATGCATATAAAGTAAATGCAATAATTGGATAAAACCGTAAACTATTATTAAAATGAAGATTATTTTTACATCGAAATCAATAAAGCTCAAGTCACAAGTTGGCTAGCTGGATACCTACTATAACAGAATATCATCTGAACAGATGCGAGTTTACTTTTTTTGTCTTGAAGTCTTCTGAATCGTGTGACTATTCGCGTACTTTCTTCACTCTCATGCGACAAATTTACCTTGGCTAGGTTGGTAGCAAATGCACTGGATGCAACATTCAGCAAGGGTGATGCTATAGCCATTGACATGCCAATGACTGCTACTGCTGTTATTATATACTTGGCAATTGTACTTGCTGGGTTTGTTGTTGTATCAATTGCTGACAGCTTTGCACCCAAAGAAATTGCGACTCGTCTGCGTGTATCCAAGGCGAATGTGATTTTCACTCAGGTGGCTACTAATATCAGCAAGTATTTTATTTGCTAAGGTTGATGAATGGGAAGGATTCCAATATGAAATACTTGATCAGTTTTTCCTACAATCTTTTTTCACTTGCAGTGGTGCACAGAAATAAACACTTGATTTACATCAACCTGGAGACTGGGTTTTTGGGGGTGAAAAAGAGGAACAGCCATAATGGATCAGTTCAATTGTTGTCATGAATACTATGTATTAGGTTCAAAACAAAAACATGCCATTGTGTGGGTGTGTTGGAAAGATGATTGGTTGATAATTGCCACAATGTTAATTAAAATTTTATCTGTGTGACAAGTGGATCTATCCCATGAAATGTATTACTCAAAAGGTCAAACCTATCTTTATCCTTTGCCATGACTGGTGTCTTTATGCTCTTCCGCCCTTTCCGGTTCAGTGTAAAATATCTACTAGCTCATTAGAGCTTTGCGTAGCACATACTTTTCTTATTTTTGATCGTATTCTAATTTCATATTTAGGATTTTATAATACGAGGACGACGGAGATTTCCTTTATACAGGTAAATGCATGCTATACCATATTTTAAAATATTTCATGGCTGTATTTTTCATGGATAAGCTGCTAATATCCATGTTTATGGTTTCCCGATTTTCTAGTAGAGCTCCTTTCTATCAACAGTGACTTTGAGATCAAGGGGACAAATAGGCTAGTATATTTTTTCATACTGTCTTTTATGAGTGATGCTTTCAATTTTTTTCCTCACAAGCGATCCAATAACTTCAAAGAATTGATGTTTGACTTGGTAGAGAACTACTTGCTTAGAAACATAATTTTATTTGTGAAACTCATTTAAGGTAAAACATGGAATTCCTTGAAAACTGTTGTGAAAGTACAGCGAAATCTGCAAAACATTTGATTGGCGAGAATTATTTTTTAAGATATTAAACTTAGAAAAAGTTGCTGTTCAGAGTGTCGATTGGGCTGTTTAGGCTGAACCTCATCTCACTTGGGAGAGAGTGGTGAAAGAGCTCTATTTTGTATACTTTCTGTTTGAAAACACTCTGACAGACTTGGCTCATCTGATGTTTATGTAAACTTTAATTTGCGATATATTCTTTGAGATGCCTTTGTGTCCATTGATGTCATCAACTGAATAACCTTACATATCTGTGCAGTCGAGTAGTAGAAGCCTTTCCAGATAGAGTTGTGGTGATTCCTGCAACTGGAAAAGAGGTAGCTGTTCAATTAAGAGATCAAGATTCCTCTTGGATAGCTTTCCTTTCAAGTGATTTTAATCTACCTAGGTAATATAAAGAAATTTGGTTGGTAGTGGTGTGAATAAAAATGCATTGTATGCAACGGTTGAAGTTTTAAGTTGCAGACTTTTTTTAAAAAAAATTATGTAGAGGGTTAAAATATCATTTCCCTTGGCAGGTCCTATCAACCAGTTTACCTGCCCATAGACTCTGTCACCAATATACTGTTTTCATCTGGTACCACTGGTAGGCAACTCTTTACAAGCTAGTTGCAGTATGTTACTCTCTTAAGTTTTCAAAATATATTGATTCCATTTTCACCTTCCAACAGGAGATCCAAAAGCGATACCATGGACTCAGCTTTCTTCTATTCGATGTGCCGCTGATTCATGGGCACATTGTGATGTTCAAGCTGGAGATGTCTTTTGTTGGCCAACTAATTTAGGTTGGGTTATGGGACCTATTTTACTCTATTCATGTTTCCTAGCTGGTGCAACTCTGGCACTTTATCATGGATCTCCTATGGGTTATGGGTTTGGGAAGTTCATCCAGGTAGTACTTCTATCGTGTTATACAAGCAAGAAATTTGCGTTCATATTTAGTTTCTGCTCGTATGTTGGTATTTGCCAATATTGAAGGCTATCAATAAATCAAATGAAAATTCTTCAAGCAAAGGGATTGAAGACTGTTAACGAGGATGGTTCCTGGAGTTTTTATAATAATTTCATTTTGTTAAAACTATTGGACACTAAATATATGGTGATATTTTGACATCACTGTAACTCACAGAGTCGATGAAAATCCTTAACATACTTTGTTTTGCACTTCATGCACTTCCAGGATGCAGGTGTCACTATTTTAGGAACCGTTCCTAGCATGGTGAAGACCTGGAAGAGCACAAATTGTATGGAAGACCTGGACTGGACAAAGATCAAGTAATTTTCAATTTAAACCTTCAATATCATATAATTTTTACGTTGACTGATTGTGATACTACCACATTTGCCAGGTTATTTTGTTCTACTGGGGAAGCCTCCAGCATTGATGATGACCTCTGGCTCTCGTCGAAGGCCTTTTATAATCCAATCATTGAATGTTGTGGAGGCACAGAGCTCTCATCTAGTTACATTGTTGGAAACCTTTTGCAACCACAAGCCTTTGGGGCATTTAGCTCTGCCTCAATGGGCACAGGATTTGTTATTCTTAGTGAAAGTGGTCTCCCTTATGTAATAATTTATTCTTTGGCTACCATACACCTTATAATGAATTATAACTTGCTTCATGTCTGGTTTTAAGGCCTATATTATAATGGTTTCCTTTACTCAATTTTTCATGGATTTTTAATTAAAATTTAACACATTCTCCTCAGAACATCTTGAACAAAGCCCCTAAAGAGTTTTCTCATTATTTTTTTGTTGACAGCCACATGATCATCCATGCGTTGGTGAAGTAGCTTTGTTTCCTATTTATATGGGAGCAACGGATAGATTGCTGAATGCTGATCATGAGGAAGTTTACTTCAAGGGTATGCCAAAGTACAAAGGAATGGTAAGCTAGCCTTGTTTTTCACTTAAATTTTTATAAAAAGTGGTCGCATGCAACTCAGATGCAGATTTTTAATTATCTTTAAATAAATTTGGGATTAAGATATATTATGCTATTTTAAATATCCTTTTGTGTTTTTTTCTATGCACTGATATTATAATTTGAACGCGTATCTATTTGGCTTTCTTCAGCTCAGTAGCTGTAAATGATTCTATATGCTCTTTCAATGTATGTTGAGTTCAAACATCAGAAAGTATGATATTTTAGACACTATACCATTCGATTTGCTGTGAGCTGTTTTCATTTAGGAGATTGAAAAGCAGGGTAGCCTTCTCCACTAAGCCAATTGGCTAAAACTAATGACTGACGGAATTCTCTTATGTATGTGTGCACCCTTAATAATATCCAGCAACTTAGGAGACATGGTGATGTAATAAAAAGAACTATTGGTGGATATCTGGTGGTGCAGGGAAGAGCTGATGACACCATGAACCTTGGGGGCATCAAGGTATCTAATTCCTCAAATTTCACCTTCGTGATGTATCGGTTCTTTATTAAGTTTTGATCTGGCTTAAACAAGCTCATTCTTCTTAGCTTATACCATCATTTTGTTGTTCTCATGTTTTTGCTGAGTGTTGCTAAATGAGCGAGCATAAATAGCATAAACTGATTCATTATCTGCAGACGAGTTCAGTTGAAATCGAGCGTGTTTGCAACCGGGGCTGATGAAAGCATCCTGGAAACCGCTGCAATAAGCTTTGCACCAGAGAATGGTGGTCCTGAGCAACTTTGTTTATTTGTGGTACTGAAAACGGGCTTCAGTATTGGACCGGATGTGCTTAAGATGAAACTCTCAAGAGCCATACAGACCCATCTTAACCCATTGTTCAAGGTTTGTGTTCAAGATTTTCCTTGCTTCTTTTTCCCCTTGATGCTCTCTAGGTTATGTTCATTCGTGTAATAGATACATGGGCAGCAATTAGTTAGATTCTTGTTTGTCCGACTGCTCATTAAACTAATCTGGAGTCAAAGTCAGAATGCCACTTGAACCATGGCATCACTACAAACTTTATCTGGATGCCTCCTCTTTTTCGCAAATACCATTTTCTCCACTTCTCTGAATTCTTGAATCTATCTATTCGGTTGTTCCTTCTACTTTTTCTTAGGTTATAAACAAATCCATTCAGTCAATCAGCACTCACAACGGTTTTTCGAGTCTCCGCGAGTTTAAAATGGTAAGATTCTAACAGAGAGAATCCGTGTTTTTTTTTCGAGTAGGTGAGCTTTGTGAACATTGTGGCAGAGTTTCCTCGAACTGCATCGAATAAGTTACTCCGGAGAGTGCTGAGGGATCAATTGAAGCTGAAGCTGCATCAAATGCAGAGTAAAATTTAGGTCCTCTTATTTTGTCAGGTTATTCTATTTTTTTTAATACATGAGTCTGTAGATAGTTTCAAAATATTATCATCCATGTTCAAATATTCTGGCATGATTTTTCTTTTTTCAATAAGGTATTTATCAACTACTAAATATATTGATTTTGAACCAAATTTTTTTATTTGTAGTGTTATTAGTACAGTTGTATTTTAATAGATATATGATATACACACTATCGATCAAGTAGAGTGACATTCCCTACGAGTCTAACAGTAAAGACTGTTGAATACAACGATGTGGAGGGAAAACCGTCTCACTTTATTTCTCAAATTTTATGTAATGGCTTGTAACTTTACAGAGTTTATATACAAGAAGAAAAGCGTGTTATTTCTTATAAAACTTTATGCCTATGTGTGTGTATATTAATGACCAACACTAATTAACAAATACTAACTAATACTCTCCCTCAAGATTGGTGGAGATTTAAAACACCAATCTTGGACATTAAGTATGTGTGTTGATCCTTTCCCAAGCTCTTGGTGAAAATATCCGCAAGCTGATCACTTGTACGAACATAATAAGTTTTGAGTAGTTTGGCTTGAATCTTTTCGCGTATCAAATGGCAATCGATTTCAATGTCTTTCGTTCGCTCGTGATAAAGTGGGTCCCATGTTATCACAATACAAAATAGCTGGTTCTGTAATGCATATTCCCATATCTCGAAGTATTCCAATAATCTATACAATTTCACATGAAGTAGTAGACATCGACCTATACTCCACTTCAGCAGATGAACGAGAAACGGTGCTTTGTTTCTTAGTCTTCCATGACACCAACGAATCTCCTAGCTTTTACACAATAGCCTGTTAGTGATCTTCGAGACATAGGGCATGCAACCCAATCAGAATCGCAGTATGCTGATAAGGAAAGAGCACTGTGAGCAGATAACAAGATACTCGAACCAGGCGTGGCTTTGAGGTACCTCACAACTCAAATAGCCGCTGCCATATGAGATTTCTTGGGTGAATGTAGGAATTGACTTAGATTCTGCACCACATAGCAGAGATCGGGTCTAGTGACAGTGAGATATATAAACTTTCCCACAATTCACTTATACATACTAGAATCCAGCAGCAAGTTATCAACATTTTTTAATGAAGTTTCTTGTTGAATAACATGATCAAGTTCACGAGTGGTGAGTATGAGGTTTTGCTCCATAGGTGTAGCGCATGGTTTAGCACCACTCAAACCCATTTCAGAAATTAACTCCAATGTGTATTTGCATTGACACAGGAAGATTCCATCACGAGATCGGGCAATCTCAATCCCTAAGAAATATCGTAATTGACCTAAATCCTTGAGGTGTATCCTAGAATGAAGAAAGGTCTTCAGCTCCTCGATAGAAGCATCATTATCACCTGTTATTATGATGTCATCGACATACACAAGCAATAAGATTATGCAACCAGCAGTTTGTTTAATAAACAAAGAGTGGTCATGTTGCGACTGAACACAACCAGCAGCTTTCATGATGCTGGAGAACTTATGATTCCACTCTCTCGAAGCCTCTTTTAGCCATATAATGATTTCTTTAGCAAGAAAACTTTGGACTCCCCCTGTTTTCTATAACCCAAAGGTAGATCCATATATACTTCCTCATCTAAATATCCTTGAAGAAACGCATTCGTGACATCCATTTGGTGTAAATTCCAGTACCTAACCGCTGCCAGGCTCAACATACATCTGATGGTCACAATCTTAGCCGTGGGTGAAAATGTGTTGTGATAGTCAATGCCTTGTTGTTGTGTATATCCCTTTGCCACGAGCCTTGCCTTGAATCTATCCACGGTGCCATCAGGTTTGTGTTTAATTTTGTATATCCATTTACATCCTATTGCTTTCTTGTTGGCAGGAAGGGTAACAACATCCCAAGTATGATTAGATTCAAGGGCTGTAAGTTCCAAATCCATAGCCTTTTTCCACCTAGGATCAGTTATAGCTTCATGATAGTATTGAGGTTCCTTTTCAGAAGAAATGGATGCCAAAAAAATTTGATAAGCTGGATGGAATCTCGAATATGTAAAATAATCTGAGATAAGATAGTTGGACTTGGCTAAATGACTGTGTGGCAAGGTGGGACCGATGTAGTCTTTAGTCCAAATAGGTGGTGTTGTGAGTCTAGATGATCTTCGAGGAAGTGGGAGGTTTGGTTCAGGAACAACAGGTTGATAAGATGAAATTTGATCATGATCAACGATAGGATCATGGGGAAAGATGGGAGGCTGTTGGGTAGGCTCAAAAAAGGGAAACACTCCCTCACGAAACACCACATCTCTCAAGAAGAGTATCTTATTGTTGTGAAGGTTGAACAACTTATATCCCTTTTGTGTATTCGAATATCCCAATAATACACATGATAAAGCTCTAGGGGACAGTTTGTGTTGAATAGTTAGATTGGTAGCATAACACAAACAACCTAACACTCGGAGGTGATCAAATGATGGAACCTTATGAAATAAGATTTCACGTGGTGTTTTGTTTTCTAAGAAAGGAGTAGGAGTGCGGTTAATTAAGTAGACCACTGTCAAAACACAATCACCCCAAAACTTTAATGGAAGGGATGACTGAAATCTCAAGGCCCTAGCTATGTTTAAGATGTGTCGATGCTTACGTTCCACAATACCATTTTGTTGTGGTGTGTATGGACAAGAACTTTGGTGTACTATGCCAAGAGATTGAAACAAAACCGTGCATTCCATCTTAAAGAAATCATATACATTATCAGTGCAAATAACTTTAGCTGACAAGCTGAATTGATTTCGTATGAGCAAGAAAAAATTCTTAAGAATGCGTAAGACATCAAGCTTGAAATGCATCAAAAATACCCAAGTTCCCCTATGAAAAAAATCAACTGTGGTAAGAAAATACCTTTCTCCATTGTATATTGGTGTTTTGAAGGGTTCCCAAATATCCACATGCAAAAATTCAAAGGGACAAGAAGTTTTAGAAGTACTTGCACGTGGAAAACGTAGGCGGGTTTGTTTGGATCGTGGACATATTGAGCAATGAGGCATAGAATCACATTTAGATATGAAAGGTAAAAGTTTCATTCTATCAACAGATATATAACCCAAACGTTTATGCCAAAGGGAATCACTTACTGAAGAACAAGCTAGTGCATTATCAACTGCCAATGTATTACATCGAAACTTAAGACTAGGGGCATAATCATGAGAAAAACCAAAGTGTAAGTCATTGGTGTTGTCCAAGTGATAAAGTCCAGTGCGTTCTCTTCCAATCCTCAGTATCTGGCCAGTTTTAAGGTCCTGAAATGTTAGAGTAGGTGCACGTCGAGCCAAGTGTTGGCCGACTGTTCACAATGAAACTCTTTGTATAAACGATCTTTATTTTAATAATATTTCAATTTATTAATTTGGCGCATCTTTATCTTTATACCCATGCTAGTTGCATAGATAAAGTCCTTGAATATACAAATAGTAGAAAGAATATGAGATGCTCATATGATGAGTATCATGAAACTCATATTTGGAATACTGTATATTCTAAACCGTTCCTAGTCGATTCAGCCGCCACTAAGAAGGATAAAGGCCGCTCGAGTTAGAGACTAGTATCTGCGATGTGAGTACCATGTTTCATTGGTAGGGGACATTGTGATGTCCGAACATGCAGATAGGTGCTCCTTGTAGAGTGCACTGAACAACCCTCCATAAAAGGACTTTCCAAGTGGTTCTCACTTATCGAGTGGAAAAGTCCTGGTTTATGGTTGTACAGAATTAGTCCTTATGACCCGGGACAACATTGAGACTCTATGTGCTAGCGTTTCACTTTGACTTGTTTACCGACTCTTATGGGGTCATTAGGTGGCAAGGTTGGGTGTTACGGCGAAACATATAGGAGTCGATGCATTGTAGTCGGGGATTCACCGCTTACCTACGGGTATGGATATCCTATGTGTTTTTCATGTATATGTGGGTTGAAATCTCTGATCAGAGTATGGTGGTAATTATGAAAGGGGTTTCATAGATTACACCATCGATGCAACCACAACATGACACATAGTATCGATTCATTGACAACTCTCGATAGACCAATAGTTGTCGAATCGGTCGGGATATATGAGTTGAAGGGACCGTACTGTACGCTAACCATAATTGAATGGTTCTTGCAGGCACTATCATGTGATACCTAGGGAATCACGTAAGCGATGCTGCTAGGCGTTTAACGTGATTGGTTGGGTACTATCAGACTTGAGTTCTGACGTTCTTACTATCAAGGAGTTGATAAGTAAGAATGGAGCAATTGGGGTATGCTCGAATAAGGACATGTTTAGTCCGAATCACATTGAGATGTGAACCCACGGCTAGTTGTATCAATGAACCATTGAGGGCCACACAAGTACTTGCTTAGTAAATCCCGAAGAGAAGTAAAATAGTTCAATGTGTTGAACGGCTTATAAATGTGTTTATAAGCGTTAAGAAAAATAGAAGTATGACTTCTAAGAGAGAAATACAAATTTTAATTTATGGAAGTGTTCCTAAGATTAAAATTTGGCCGAGTAAATAATGTAGTTGAAAATTGTGATTTTCATGAACATTATTGGAGACTAAATTAAATTAATTCAAGTGTTGAATTAATTAATTACTAGTGGACCTAGTAGAGTCTAAATAATTAAATTAATTCAAGTGTTGGATTAATTAAATAATATTAAGTCTAGTAGAGCTTAATTTAAATAATTATTTAACTAGTGGGACTTGAGTAAAATCAAGTAATATTTAATTAATCTCAAATGTGTTTGAGATAATAAAATTTAGTCTATGGTTTTTAATGTGTTAAAAACCATATAATATATGTGAGACATGCTAGGGTTTGCATGCTTGGGAGGTGAAAGGTTGTTGATTACTTTTTAATAAAAAATTCCAAAGACATGCAACTTTTGAGAGACAACTTTCACAACTACCTAGGCTAGTCTCCCACTCACTAACACACTCACTTGGCCGATTTTTCTTGTTCTAACACACACAAGATTTTTCTCTCCTTTTTGTTCTTCATTTTTGGAGACAAATTTCTCTTTGAAAAATCCTCAAAAATTTTCTAGTGCAATTTTTGAGGGGATTTGCCTTGCTAAGTGGTGGGCTTGATTTAGGAGCAAGAAGGGAAGCTTGTAGACTCTTCATTCCTTTCAAGAGCTTGGTTGTTCTACAATCAAGTTGGTGCCATTCATCAACTTCTTTAAGTTGATAGGTATATCTTCTTAAACCTCCTATGTATGGTTTAATTTTTGTAAATATTGCACAATGTTCTTGTGGGGGCCGAAATTTTGCTCTTAAAATTTAATTTTTCGCTTCCGTTGCGTTTCCGGCCTCCGTAACCGGTCCGCTTTCAAGTGGTATCCGAGCTAAGGTTACGGATTTTGTGCTATATTTACATAATATTATGTTGAGATTCGATTTCTAACCGCTTGAAATTTTATGTGCAAGAATATGAGCAAGGCCGAAAATTTTTGAAGGAAAACAAAAAAAAAAAAAAAATTATTTTCGGGCAGCTTGTTGCTGCCCGTGAGTTTCGGGCTGCCCGAATTATTTCGGGCAGCATGTTTGGGCAGCCTACGGGCTGCCCGGAAATTCCTGTTTTAAATAAAAAAAAAAAATTTTTGTTGCCGGAATCCGGCGACGGAGCTCCGGCGACGGCGATGACGGCTAGGGTTTCCAAAAGTGTTTTGGACAATCTTAGTGTCATGGGCCTTGAGTTGTTGGGCCATTGGATGGCCAACATAATTTGTGAAATTTAAATGGGCCAAAATATTTTTGGTGAAAAATGAGTTTTGGGCCCTTAAGTTTAAATTTACAAATGTTGCACATATTTTCTCATAAAATAAATAATTGGAGTAGGACTTTAATTATTTATAGTAAATTGTGATTTGCAAGAAATTCGATTATAAATAAATTAATTTGAAAGTAGACAAAGGTGTTTGTATACTTTGTTAATTTAATTTATAATTGTGGCGGTTAGTGATTGGATCAAGATATATAATATTGGATCAATTAATTATAGTGATAATTAATTGATGGTGTATGATATGTGATATTATGCATGAAGGATGATCAAAAGCCCAAGCTCAATTTGCTAGGTGTATGCTAGGATATTTGTGTTGAATGATTGTAATAATTATCAATTTATAAAGTGGGCTTGGTTTATGGCCCGTTCCCACCCCCATGAGATGTATCCCTATGTGCCATGGATATTTAATTGTAAATATTAGAATAGGGGAAGATCAAGATTGGAAGATGGTGGCCTTGGTGATTATGAAGATCGAAGACATGTAATATAGGATGCTAATGTAATTGTATAGTTGCATTGCATCCCGTGCATTTACCCTAGGATTGGACCTAGGCCCGTGTTTGGCTCACACGGGCCATTAGAGTTTGGGGCAATTGATCATCCTTGTATTGTTTTCTATTTATAATATATGCATGATATGTTATAAATAATGAGTATGTGCGTTATTATTATTATAATAACAAAGTTGCATGAATCCGGCAAACATACGATCAAACATGGCGAGCTTTTAAAATAAAATTAATGATGAGACCTTTCAAAATTAAAAACCCTCATTTTGAATAAGATTCAAAATTAATATCAAGTCCGAAAAGGGGAATTATAAATTTTTTTATAATTTCCTTGTCTTCCATCGACAATGGATGCATGATGAACGCTACCCGTACTCGGGGCTCGGCTCATATTATTGAGGGGGCCCTGGGTGCCGGAAAGCTGTGACATCCATTGACATGGTGATGTGAACTACGTGGAACTCCCATGATTTCGGCTCATATTATTGAGGGAACTCATGGCGACCGTCCATTAAGGTTCAATATCGATGGGTTAGGCTTGACACGTAAAGATGAACGACGTCATATTATTGGGTCCTAATCAAACGTGAGACAAAAGTATACGTAGAGGGTTGCATGGCGATGCAATTGGAAACTACCTTTTGGGAGTTGTGATGGCCGATATTATTCGGGATCACAATTCGCTAATTGGACCTTACGTACCTACTGAGGAAAGTGTTTCCCGTTTTCACTAGAGGGTAGTGAAAATGTCAAAACAGTGGGAGCGATTATTTATAAAGTAAAAGTCCAAACTTTATATCTTATTAAATATTTTAAAATAGTCATTAACATTTATCTATTTTACTTTTCAGTACAATCTTTGACATGTCATCAATTCGCAACCCGTTTTCGGTCATTCTCGAAAAACACATACTAACCGGACCAAACTATATCACTTGGCTAAGAAACTTAAAGATTGTCTTGAACTCGGAGAAAATCGCATACACACTTACTGAGTCGCCCCCTGATGAGGCTCCGACTGACTGCAGTCCCGAGGAACTGCAGACCTACAAGGATTGGTGCGACCATGACTTGAAGGCCAAGTGTTACATGCAAGCTTCAATGAACGATGAGCTGCAAAGGCGATTCGAGGATGCAAAGAATGCTGCTGACATTCATATGCACCTCAAGGAGCTCTTCGGAGAGCAGACTCGGCCTTTGAGGCATGCCACAGTAAAGGAGCTCATCACTTTACGCATGCGAGATGGGACTTCGGTCCATGAGCATGGCCTAAAGTTGATTGGGCTCGTGGATAAACTCGTAGGCATGGATTTGATCTTGCCATCGGAGTTGACCACGGATGTGTTGCTGTTGTCATTGCCCAGCTCTTTCGATCCTTTTGTCGTGAACTTCAATATGAACAAGCTTGAGCCCAGCCTTGAAGAGTTGGTGAACATGCTTGTGACCTTTGAGTCCACGATCAAGAAGGAGAAGCCGGTTCTTTATGTGGGCTCTTCATCTGGCACGAAGACTGGTCCACCTTGGAAGGGAAATAAGCGTTCTTTCCAGCGTACCAAGAAGAGCGAGCCCTTGAAGAGGCAGACTTCGAGTCCCGTTGTGGCAGCCGTGCCAGTGAAGGCTGAAAAGACTGTTGACATCTGTCACCACTGCAAGAAGCCTGGACATTGGAGGCGTAACTGCAGGGAATATCTTGCGCAGAAGGGTTCTGCTAAAGGTATGTTCTACATTGAAGTGAATATCTCTATTAACTCTACTTCTTGGGTATTGGATACCGGCTGTGGCTCACATCTCTGTAATGATTTGCAGGTGATGGGAAGAAGTAGGAGGCTCCGAGAGGGTGAGACCTTCCTGAGGATGGGCAATGGAGCAAGGGTTGCTGCCAAAGCCGTAGGAGATGTTTATTTATGTTTGAACAATGATTTTAATTTGGTTTTAAGAGATGTTTTGTATGTACCAGACTTGGTTAAAAACATTATTTCCATTTCTATGCTAGATATTGATGGATTTTCTTGTTTATTTTGCAAAGGTGTTTGCAATATTTACAAGAATGAATGTTTAGTTGGTACCGGTGAACTTGAAAACAATCTCTACACCTTAAAATTAAAAGATATTCCACTTAACAATGTCCAAACGATAACAACAACAAATAAGCGCAAACAAGATACTCTTAATTCGGCACAACTATGGCATGCTCGATTAGGTCATATTTCCCTAAGAAGGATGAACAAGCTAGTGGGAGTTGGCATGTTTGATATGTCTGATATTAACGCTCTCACGACTTGTGAATCCTGTCTGAAAGGAAAGATGACCAAAATTCCCTTTAAGGGCCATGCGGAGCGAGCCAAAGGGTTATTGGATTTGATCCATACCGATGTGTGCGGTCCGCTTAGCATCACCACTAAGCATGGACATGCCTACTTCATCACCTTTACCGATGACCATTCGAGGTATGGGTATGTGTATTTGATGAAATACAAGTCTGAAGCCTTTGAAAGGTTCAAAGAATTCAGAAGTGAAGTAGAGAAACAATTGGGACGAAGCATCAAGACACTTCGATCGGATCGAGGTGGTGAGTACTTGAGTGCCGAGTTCCAAGAGTATCTAAGGGAGAATGGGATTCTCTCGCAGTGGACTCCGCCCGCTACACCACAGTTGAATGGTGTTTCGGAGCGTCGTAACCGGACTTTGATGGACATGGTTCGGTCTATGATGGGGTTCACGGAGTTGCCGCCATCCTTTTGGGGATATGCGCTTGAAACAGCGGCACTGTTGTTGAACAATGTCCATACAAAGGCAGTTGACAAGACTCCATATGAGATATGGATGGGTAAGCCTCCCAAGTATTCTTATCTAAGAATATGGGGGTGTCCTGCTTATGTGAAGCAGACAGTGGGAGATAAACTGGATAGTCGATCCATTTTATGCTACTTTGTGGGATATCCAAGAAATTCCATTGGATATTATTTCTATCATCCCCAAGAAACAAAGGTGTTTGTTTCTAGGAACGCAACCTTTTTGGAAAAGGAATTTCTATTAGATAGAAAAGGCGAGATGATAGAACTCAAAGAGGTTCGAGAGACACCCACAGTTGTAGAACCCACACCCGAGAAGCCAAGTGAGGAGATACAAGCTCCTAGGAGATCCGAGAGGATCTCGAGACCACCTATGAGGTATGGTCTACTTCTTGAAGAGGGCCATGATGAGCCTAATCTTGGATGTGATCCAAGGACCTTCAAGGAAGCGTTATCGGATGCTGATTCATCCAAGTGGCTTGAAGCAATGGAATCTGAGATGAATTCCATGCATTCGAACCAAGTGTGGAATCTTGTGGATCCACCTGAGGGAACTGTTCCCATAGGGTGTAAATGGATTTACAAGAGGAAACTTGGGGCGGATGGGAAGGTATTGACCTTCAAAGCGCGATTGGTAGCAAAAGGGTATACTCAAAGACAAGGTGTTGACTATGAGGAAACCTTTTCTCCAGTTGCGATGTTCAAGTCCATTAGGATATTGCTAGCCATAGCTGCATGGTTTGACTATGAGATATGGCAGATGGATGTGAAGACAGCCTTCCTTAATGTGGATATTAAGGAAGAAATTTACATGTCTCAACCTGAAGGGTTTACATCCATCGGAAGTGAGCATATGGTATGCAAACTTCAAAGATCTATTTATGGTCTTAAGCAGGCATCGAGGAGCTGGAACCTCAGATTCGATAGTACAATCAAAGAGTTTGGTTTTACTAAGAATCCTGAGGAACCCTGTGTGTATAAGAAGGTCAGGGGGAGTGCTGTGACATTCCTTGTTCTTTATGTTGATGACATTCTACTCATTGGGAATGATGTAGGAATGTTGCAATCAACAAAGATATGGTTAGCAAGTAAGTTCTCAATGCAGGACTTGGGTGAAGCATCTTTTGTATTGGGAATACAGATCTATCGAGATAGATCAAGAAGATTGCTTGGTCTCACCCAGTCCACATACATTGATACCATCGTGAAGCGGTTCTCGATGGATGAGTCCAAGAGAGGACATCTACCAATGTGTCATGGCGTGTCCCTATCCAAGTCTATGTCTCCCAAGACTGATGCAGAGATAGCGGCGATGACACGAATTCCGTATGCTTCGGCTATTGGTAGTATCATGTATGGGATGATATCTACACGTCCTGACGTGGCATTTGCACTAAGTGTAGTGAGTAGATATCAATCCAACCCTGGTCTTCCACATTGGAAAGCTGTGAAAGACATCCTCAAGTATTTGAGAAGGACCAATAAGTTGTTCTTGGTCTATGGGGGTGGAGAACTAAAATTGGAAGGCTATACCGACTCTAGCTTCCAAAGCGATGTTGATGACTCGAAGTCAACCTCCGGATTCATATTCATGCTCAATGGTGGTGCTGTCTCTTGGAAGAGTTCCAAGCAAGACAGTACTGCGGATTCCACCACTGAGGCAGAATACATTGCTGCATCGGCTGCAGCAAAGGAGGCTGTTTGGATTAGGAATTTCGTCCAAGAGTTGGGCGTCATTCCAAATGGAGTTGCTCCTATCCCGGTGATGTGCGACAACACAGGAGCCATAGCTCAGGCGAAGGAGCCAAGGTCTCATCAGAAGTCCAAACACGTATTGAGAAAGTACCACATCCTCAGAGAGATCGTGGAAAGAGGAGATGTCGTGATTGACAAAGTCGGCTCCGCAGATAATGTTGCTGATCCACTAACTAAGCCTTTACCAGGGCCATCGTTCGAGAAGCATCGCGAATCAATGGGTCTAAAGTATATAGGTAGTTGGCTCTAGTGCAAGTGGGAGATTGTTAGAGTAGGTGCACGTCGAGCCAAGTGTTGGCCGACTGTTCACAATGAAACTCTTTGTATAAACGATCTTTATTTTAATAATATTTCAATTTATTAATTTGGCGCATCTTTATCTTTAATACCCATGCTAGTTGCATAGATAAAGTCCTTGAATATACAAATAGTAGAAAGAATATGAGATGCTCATATGATGAGTATCATGAAACTCATATTTGGAATACTGTATATTCTAAACCGTTCCTAGTCGATTCAGCCGCCACTAAGAAGGATAAAGGCCGCTTGAGTTAGAGACTAGTATCTGCGATGTGAGTACCATGTTTCATTGGTAGGGGACATTGTGATGTCCGAACATGCAGATAGGTGCTCCTTGTAGAGTGCACTGAACAACCCTCCATAAAAGGACTTTCCAAGTGGTTCTCACTTATCGAGTGGAAAAGTCCTGGTTTATGGTTGTACAGAATTAGTCCTTATGACCCGGGACAACATTGAGACTCTATGTGCTAGCGTTTCACTTTGACTTGTTTACCGACTCTTATGGGGTCATTAGGTGGCAAGGTTGGGTGTTACGGCGAAACATATAGGAGTCGATGCATTGTAGTCGGGGATTCACCGCTTACCTACGGGTATGGATATCCTATGTGTTTTTCATGTATATGTGGGTTGAAATCTCTGATCAGAGTATGGTGGTAATTATGAAAGGGGTTTCATAGATTACACCATCGATGCAACCACAACATGACACATAGTATCGATTCATTGACAACTCTCGATAGACCAATAGTTGTCGAATCGGTCGGGATATATGAGTTGAAGGGACCGTACTGTACGCTAACCATAATTGAATGGTTCTTGCAGGCACTATCATGTGATACCTAGGGAATCACGTAAGCGATGCTGCTAGGCGTTTAACGTGATTGGTTGGGTACTATCAGACTTGAGTTCTGACGTTCTTACTATCAAGGAGTTGATAAGTAAGAATGGAGCAATTGGGGTATGCTCGAATAAGGACATGTTTAGTCCGAATCACATTGAGATGTGAACCCACGGCTAGTTGTATCAATGAACCATTGAGGGCCACACAAGTACTTGCTTAGTAAATCCCGAAGAGAAGTAAAATAGTTCAATGTGTTGAACGGCTTATAAATGTGTTTATAAGCGTTAAGAAAAATAGAAGTATGACTTCTAAGAGAGAAATACAAATTTTAATTTATGGAAGTGTTCCTAAGATTAAAATTTGGCCGAGTAAATAATGTAGTTGAAAATTGTGATTTTCATGAACATTATTGGAGACTAAATTAAATTAATTCAAGTGTTGAATTAATTAATTACTAGTGGACCTAGTAGAGTCTAAATAATTAAATTAATTCAAGTGTTGGATTAATTAAATAATATTAAGTCTAGTAGAGCTTAATTTAAATAATTATTTAACTAGTGGGACTTGAGTAAAATCAAGTAATATTTAATTAATCTCAAATGTGTTTGAGATAATAAAATTTAGTCTATGGTTTTTAATGTGTTAAAAACCATATAATATATGTGAGACATGCTAGGGTTTGCATGCTTGGGAGGTGAAAGGTTGTTGATTACTTTTTAATAAAAAATTCCAAAGACATGCAACTTTTGAGAGACAACTTTCACAACTACCTAGGCTAGTCTCCCACTCACTAACACACTCACTTGGCCGATTTTTCTTGTTCTAACACACACAAGATTTTTCTCTCCTTTTTGTTCTTCATTTTTGGAGACAAATTTCTCTTTGAAAAATCCTCAAAAATTTTCTAGTGCAATTTTTGAGGGGATTTGCCTTGCTAAGTGGTGGGCTTGATTTAGGAGCAAGAAGGGAAGCTTGTAGACTCTTCATTCCTTTCAAGAGCTTGGTTGTTCTACAATCAAGTTGGTGCCATTCATCAACTTCTTTAAGTTGATAGGTATATCTTCTTAAACCTCCTATGTATGGTTTAATTTTTGTAAATATTGCACAATGTTCTTGTGGGGGCCGAAATTTTGCTCTTAAAATTTAATTTTTCGCTTCCGTTGCGTTTCCGGCCTCCGTAACCGGTCCGCTTTCATGAAATACACTAAATTGGGGGTAAAATGTAACAAAACATTGATATTCTTTGGTGAGTTTAGAAACAAAAAGTAGATTGAATCTAAAATCAGGACTTTGCAGGACTTTGTTTAGTATAATTGAGTCAGTAAGGGCTAAAAAACCTGATTTACTAATGGAAATCTTACTACCATTAGGCAAACCAACTGTCCCAGAAGAATCAGCTATGGATTTAGAATTTTGCAAGACCAATGAATCTCCTACCATGTGCTCATTTGCCCCAGTTTCAATAATCCAAGGAACCTTTGTCAATTGAGACAATAATAAGGAGCTTTTCTTCCCTGTACCTGCCATATTAACCATAGGTTCATGAGGAGATTCTGCATTGCATCTTCCCAGCAGCTTTAAAATCTCAGCGTATTGATCTTGACTGAAGATTTGAGCATCACGAGTTGTTTCTGTTGGTATGCCAGACGAGTCACGTTCAACCATATTCGCATCAAATTGCTGACTTTTAGTCTTCACAGCTTTCTGAGGAACACCCTTTCCTTGAGGTTTGAACATTTTATGACCTGGAGGATATCCATTGAACCTATAACAGGTAGCTCGCGTGTGACCGTTCCAATTGCAATAGTCGCACTTGAGAATTTCCTTTTGCTGTTGGTATCGACGATTTTGATGAGAAAAAAATACAACAGCTGGAGCATCGACAGAGAGTATAGCTCGATGAGATTCCTCTTGAGAGATTATTGAAAACGCTTGTCCTACATATGGTAGAGGAGTCATCATGAGGATTTGACTTCGAATCTGAAGGTAGCTTTCATTTAATCCCATTAAAAACTGAAGAAGTCGTTGTTGATTTTCATGTTCAAGGTATTTCCGAGCAGTCACACATTCACAAGAAGGTAAAGTCACTAAGGAAGAGTACTCATCCCACAACTGTTTCAATTTTCAAAAATAAACTGAAATTGTACTTTATCCTTGTGTGAGCCTTCCAATTTCTCGATGCAAGGCAAAGATCCGCGATCCATTCACCTTATCAAATTGTTCCTTTAAATCAGACCACACCACAGAGGCTTCAATGGCATATACGATACCTCGAAATATATCCTTGGAAACCGTATTGATGATCCATGACATCACCAGAGCATTACACCTCTCCCATTGTTGTAGTGTAGAAGATCCAGTGATCGGACGCATACATGTGCCATCAATGAATCCAATTTTATTTTTCGCACGCAGTGCAATCAACATTGCACGACTCCACACACCATAATTCTCAGTGCCTATCAATTGATCGGTGACAAGATTCATACCTGAAGTGTCCGAAGGATGGAGAAACATCGGATCGTTGAAATTAGGATTCACGGCCATTGCAATTGAAATTCCTCCGCGCTATTCAATCCTAGCTGAAGAAGACTTCCTGAAATCAATCTCAATTGAATCCTGAAGCGAGCTGATCATTCCATTGCTCTGATACCATGTTGAATACAACGATGTGGAGGGAAACTGTCTTACTTTATTTCTCAAATCTTATGTAATGGCTTGTAGCTTTACAGAGTTTATATACAAGAAGAAAAGCTTATGTAATGGCTTGTAGCTTTACAGAGTTTATATACAAGAAGAAAAGCGTGTTATTTCTTATAACACTTTATGCCTATGTGTCTGTGTATTAATGACTAACACTAATTAATAAATATTAACTAACAAATAGGGATGACAACTTTCCCCACGGGTTTGGGGCCCCGCGGGGAAAACCCGAAACGGGGATGAGGATCCCCGATTTTTTCGGGTTTGGGTTCGGGGATGGGGATTTTTTTAAATCCCCGATGTATTTCGGGACGGGTATGAGATTACTATCCCCATCCCCGAAATCCCCGAACCCGCCCCAAAAATAATATCAATAATAAAATAATAGTATTATTAACATTAATAATATAATAATAATAATATTTTTTAAAATATTAATAATCTTATTATTATTAATATTGATATTAATATTAATATTATCTCTAATAATAGATAATAATAACTTTTGGTTTGAGAAAATCTCCGAATTCGTCATCGTCTTGTCATATTAATATTTTTGAAACAGGGATGGGGACGGGAATGGGAAGTTGATCCCCGAAGTTTCGGGTTTGGGGATTCCCCGAACCCGAAAAAGCGGGGATCGGGGCGGGGATGAAATTCGGGGATGGAGATGGTAATGGCAAACCCGCCCCCGCCCCGGCACATTGCCATCCCTACTAACAAAGATATACAAATTTTTGTGTGTTATTTTTTTAAAAAAAATCGACCTCACTAATGGGATAACGTGGTTTTGGTGGACTTCTTGCAAATCATCCTCAAATATATCAAATTTTTACAAAATAAAATAATTGGCCAAAAAATTAGTGTTGTTTTCAGTTATTAAATAATATATTTTATCTATGTTATATTATTAAGTTTGGGACATTTAAAATAACTAATTTTTTTTATCATATTTTGTTTTAATAATTATATATATTAATAAAGTGTCAAAATTTTAATATAATTTACATGTAACTTAGTGGTTAGAGTTTTTGTTTTTTAATTATCTAGTTGTAGGTTCAATTTCTACTTGGATCTTTTTTCTTTTTCTGTTTATTTTTTTAATTCATATATCAAAATTACAGTGTAGTTCATCACTATTTATTATAATTACATCTGATCTTCATTTGAATATAAACCAAATAAATTATAAAAAAAATATTTTATATGTCGTGCACTAGTTAATAACTAAACTTAGAGGCCATATAAAAACTGATTGGTGTCTTGGTCTGTTTTTAAAAGAGTAACCTATCCAAATTAATTGTTACTTGATTGGATTTATATTTTTCAACAGAGTGACGTATCTTAATTAACTGTGTTTTCAATATTTTTCAATAAAAAAAAAAGGTTTCGGAATTTTATGTGTGCATATTTTGGTGGAGCGAAACTATTCACCTCCATCTTTCGGGAAATTCAATTATTTTGGTTTTCAAACACCAAAGTATTACTCAAGGAATTTTTTTTAAAGAATAGAGGGCATTATGTACAAGATTTAACTAACATATTGTAATATTCCATTTTTTCATCACCGTTGGATTATATTTGTTGGGTTTTTCCATTTTAGTTCTTACATGCTTTACTGCTCTAATCTTTCATCTTCATTGGATTACAGTTTTTGGGTGTCAATTTATTTCCTAAACTTTTTGAAAGCATTTTGTGTATGTATTGTTGAACGAGTTTAATGCACAGAGATATATGTGTTTGAGAGGCTAACAGTAATTATGTTGTGGTTTTCAGTTTTCACATTTTAATGTCAACCTTTAGTTTTTAAAAAATTCCATTTAATGACTTTATAATTGTTTGTTATTGTTTATGTTAGGATTTGAGTTCTGGTGTTCTCAAATACTCTAGTTTGTAATGCTTGGAAACATTACAAATTGTCAAACGTGGTGTTGTATAAATCAAAGTCTTCTAGTAGATTCTATTCGATGTGGTAGAAGGGGTGACGTAGAAGCAGTTGAAGTCTCCGAACATCCATAAACATATCTTGTATATTAAACTGATTAACTGTTGTTTTCAAACTGATTTGATCAGTTAGAGCATCCGTCAGTTTAGTTTTTACCATAACTGAACTGACATATGCAACAACTGAGTCTTTGCTTTTCAGTTATTCAGTTTACATATGTTAAAATGGTTTCTAATTTAACAGGTTTCTTCACGAATGATTACCTCGAGCTTCTTCCACTTGGTTTTTAAAACAAACTCGATTTAATTAATCGGTGTTAACATTCTTAGAACACGAGCTATTGCAACTCATTGGAGAATATAGTGTTTGAATCATCTTCAAAGGTGTTAGCACACGATCCTTCAATTTGTATCAAAGCTAGTTGTTCTAAGAAGAACATTTGAAGAAAATTGTATTTTAAAATATTTTACTTTAAAATAGTGTAAAAATCTATTTAAAAGTTTTTCATACTATTTTCAAAATTATTTGAAAATGTTTATCTATCGCTCATAGCGAAGGATTGAGAGGATTGGCTCAGCAACTAACATTGTTGCCACTTCACTCGACTCTGAGCTTTGGGGCTTTAATCAGCCTGCAGGGTTCTGAGCTTTACTTGTCAAGATGCACATCTAAATTGTTCAGTGAAAAAGGTTTTAGCTACAAAGCCTTCCAGGTCAGCTGTTCTTCAGACGTAACTCATACATGCTGAGACGTTGGTTGATTTAATCACCTGCTATATTCCACTTGAGCCCAGTTTGAGTCAGCTCGACCAGTTGGGTAGTACAGAGATCAAGTTCAAGGCAAATTAGCTCGTTTCTCTTGCAAATTAAACTCACGAACAATGCAGCATTTCAAGTAGTCAAGACAACCAGTTTTAGCATATCCAGTTCTGTCATACATAAACCAACTCATAACTGATATTATTTAAAATATGCTATTGTAGTAGCAATTTTCCTTACAACTGATGTATGTACTAAAATGTAAAATACAATGAAGTTCAATTGACTTAATAAACATCATGTTTATCCAGTTGTGTTACGTTGTGATTGAATGGATATTTCGAAACTTCTTGTCTATATTGCTTGAATGATTATAATCTCTGAATGGGTGTTTAGTTAATTTTTCAAATAAGTGTTTTTAAATTCGGTTGTTGAGGGGGAGTTTTCTTACCCTCAAACTGAAGCTGTTTTCAAAATTTTCTTAAATTCAGTTCATGAGGGGGAGCGTTTAACTACGTTTAAATGTACTAACCCTCGAACTTTAAAAACATTTTAAAGTGTTTTAAATTTGTCTTTACCGCTTTGTTATCATCAAACATGGGGAGATTGTTGGAACATTTCTTATCCGCAATCTTGATTTTGATGTTAACAAAACTTATTATTTTGTTACTAATGGTTTATCGTAGTGCACATGATATTGTAACTGATCAGAAGCCAAACGATCAGTTATCTCACCTAACTGAAGCTTTCGAGAACTCCGACTGAGATTGCCAACTGATTGCCTAAGCTGAATCAGTCCAACTGATGTATATAATAACAGTTCAATCTATTGATCAGTTGTTAGGTAATTCAGCAGAAGATCTTAGAATTCTGGCCAGCTGATGAAGTGCTCAACTGATGGAAAGTCCAACTGACCAGTTCAAATGAACCAGTGTAACCAGTTAGGCTGACGAGCTAACTGATTCAACTAGACCAGTTCAAAACATCAGAAAGGAATCAATCAGTATGGAGAACACGACAAGCTTATTCAATGGAATCCAGCTGTGCACACTGGGTAAAATATCTATACTATCAGTAATACAATTAATGGACGTTGCAGAAAAGATTAAGGCCGAGAGATTCTTGGAGACATGTCGGAAAAGTCAAGACACAAAATCCTAGGAACGAATTCACGCTGCAACAGATACAATTATTGAGTCTCACTATACGATCAGTTTCCCGCCTATAAATAGAAGATCAGTGAAGACCAATTGCAAGAACAAGTGTGTGAAGATTCAACTGAGAAAATGGCATGCTTAATGCTTATCAGCTTTCAAGAAGCAATCAGTCCAGAGGGAACACTTCATCGTGTTATCAATTTAGATTAGAAGCACAATTCTCTCAGTGTGTAAGAACACTTTCGTGTTGTACTCAAAGATTAGTTGTCACACACTCACACACCACCACTCAAATATAGTCTTGCACAAAGACAATAAACTTGTGTATGTAGTCTTTGACACACAGACGTTAAACAAGTGTTGGCTAGAAGGTAATGCCTTCAGTCTAGACTAGGAATTTAGTTAGATAGTGGGTAAGTCCTAAGCTGGGTGGTTTTGTACAAAGTGTTGTATAAATCAAAGTCTTCTAGTGGATCCTACCCGAGGTGGTAGAAGTGGTGGCATAGGAGCAGTTGAAGTCTACGAACATCTGTAAATATATCTTGTATAGTTAACTGATGAACTGTTGTTTTCATACTGATTTGATCAGTTAGAGCATCCGTCAGTTCGATTTTTACTATAACTGAACTTACATATGCAACAATTGATTCTTTGCTTTTCAATTATTCAGTTTACATAAGTTAAAATGTTTCCTAATTTAACAGGTTTCCTCACGAAAGATTACCTCGAGTTTCTTCCGCTTGGTTTTTAAACCAAACTCGATTTAATTCATCGGTATTAACATTCTTAGAACACGAGCTATTGCAGCTTATTGGAGAATATAGTGTTTGAAGTATCTTCGAAGCTGCTAGCACACGATCTTTCAGAAACTCAATGACTGCACATATATAGTTTATGACTACTATTTCATTATATTTTTACATGGATATTACAGGTTTGGATTTGTACATAGTTGCTAACATTTCATTTCCTCTCTCAAATTCTCCATTTACTATTTGATAAATTTCATAAAATTAATCATGTTATCGAATATTTTCTTTATCTTTTCGAAATTTTATGCAAAAAAATTATTTATTTATATTAATTATTAAAAAATTGAAAGAATAAAAATTTTATTTCAACACATGATGTCTCTGCGTATAGTATAAAATGTGCATGTATATTGTTCATATTATTATCTTCAAAAAATCAATGTATAACTTTGTTGTTGAAGAACAATCCCTGGTCCTAAAATTTGGGATTTATGATAGAAAGATATATTTTGGGATATTTGGAATTTACCAGATATATTATAAAAGATTTTGCAAATACACTATATTTGAAAATAAGGTTTGGAAAAAGGACAGAATAATAATTTTCCACTATATTATTCATTGGTACACTCTTCAATATGCATTTGAAATTTATTCTTTTCAAATTTAATCTAGGCATAATCGCAATAATTAATTTCGATGAAATCCATGTCACTACTAACATATAATGAGATCCACCTCCACCTACACCTCCGCCTCCAAACCGATATCATAACCTAGCCAAAAATTTCATTGAATTTCAGATAAATTATCAGTGGTAGTTACCCGACCCATCACTTTGTATACACTGTCAAGTTCTATTGTTTAATGGTGAAACATCAAAATTGTGTTGTCGAAATGGAAATGCGAAGTTGCATCCTATTCAATCTCCAATCGAATTGCAATAGTAAACAATCTCCAATCGAATTGCAAGAGCTTTACTCAATGAACAATGAAGAAGACAAACATTTTTGGCAATTCACAAGGGCATACAACTATTTTTTCTCTTTTAAATCGATGGGAGTCAACATAGATCAGTCTTCAGCAACCGGTACAGATGGAATTTTCACATTTCGTGTCCATGGGTCAATATATCACTCAATTGGAAGTCTTCTATCAATGAAAACTATAGGCCACGATATATGCAGATGTGAATTGTAAACATAGATCATGATATAAACAACAGACTTCAAGAAAATCCAGAACTAAGGCGAGAACTCTTGATTAAGATACAAAGCATTCTTGATGAATACAATCCATTTGTGCACGTGTTTCGACAAATTGGTCGCAAATCTAGGTAAAATAGAAATATTTAAATTATTTTAATTGCATTAATTAAGTGGTAGACATGTTTACATGCTAAAAGTAGGGTTTCTATTAGAATGCGTAAAATAGTGTTTTTAAGGGTTATTCAAGACGTGATCAAAGAACTGAGACCGAGTACTATAAAGGAAAAATATTTTTATTATATGATTATTTTTAATTATTTAATATGTAACAAATTAAATATGAAAATTTCGAAAATGATCCATTGCACGCGCCACCTACACCCTTCAAGACTAAAAAACCGAAACCCTAACTCTATTGGAACCCAATTTTGTTAAACTTTTTTACCCTTCCCAGCACTATACTATAAAGGTCGCTCGAGTTTGAGACTAGTATCTGCGATGTGAGTACCATGTTTCATTGGTAGGGGACATTGTGATGTCCGAGCATGCATATAGGTGCTCCTCGTAGAATGCACTGAACAACACTCCATAAAGGACTTTCCAAGCGGTTCTCACTTATCGAGTGGAAACGTCCTAGTTTATGGTTGTACAATATTATTCCTTATGACCCGGGACAACATTGAGACTTCTATATGCTAGCATGACACTTTGACTTATTTACCGACTCTCATGGGGTCATCAGGTGGCAACGTTGGGTGTTTTGTCGAAACATATAGGAGTCTATGCATTGTAGTCGGGGATTTACCGTTTACCTTCGGGTATGGATATCCTATGTGATCTCATGTGTATGTATTTTGAAATATCTGATCAGAGTGTTGGTGGTAATTAAGAAAGGGGTTTCTTAGATTACACCATCGATGCAACTACGACATGACACATTATATCGATTCTTTGACAGCTCTCGATATACAAATAGTTGTCGAATTGGTTGGGATATATGAGATGAAGGGACCGTACTGTACGTGAACCATAATTGAATGGTTCTTGCAGGCACTATCATTTGATATCTAGGGAATCATGTAAGCGATGCTGCTAAACGTTTAACATGATTGGTTGGGTTCTATCATACTTGACTTCTGGCGTTCTTATTATCAAGGAGTTGATAAGTAAGAATGGATCAATTGAGGTATCCTTATATAAGGACATGTTTAGTCTCGAATCACATTGAGATGTGAACCCGCAGCTAGTTGTATCATTGAACCATTGAGGGTCACATAAGTGCTAACTTTCTAGATCTCGTTGAGAAGAAAAATAATTCAATGTATCGAACGGCTTATAAAAGAGTTTATAAGCGCAAAGAAAAATATAAGTATGACTTCTATAAGAGGATTATGGGAAATATAACTTTTAATTTGAGAAAGTGTTCCTAAATGAAAAGTTGACTCAAATAAATAATGAATTTGAAAATTATGATTTTCATAAACATTATTGGACTAAATTAATTAAACACTAGTAGACCTAGTAGAGTCCAAATAATTAAATTAATTCAAGTGTTGAACTAATTAAATAACATTTGGTCTCGTAGAGCCAAATAGGATATAATTATTTAACTAGTGAGCTTAAGTAAAATAAAGTAAAGTTTTAATGGTCTCAAATGTGTTTGAGATATTTAAATAAAAGTCCACGAGCTTTGTAATTGTTACAAGCCCAAATAAAATGCATGCTTTGGAGGTGAAGGGTTGGAGACAATTTTTTCAATAAGCAAAGCATGACATAGACATGCAACTTTTAACTTTTTCAAGCACCAAGAAAAATTTATCCCCCCTTTTCTCCTCAAGCACATGGCCGAAATATTCCATTCATTTCCCTTCAATTTTTGCTTCTTCAATTGTTGAGGATTGCATAATCTTCTCAATGAAAAATACTCTAATTTTTTTAGTGCAAAATTAGAGTGGATTTTCCTAGTTGGTGGTGGACATAATTTGAAGGAATGAGTCCATAAGAGCAAGGTGTACTCTTGGAAAGCTTGTAGATTTGTCTGCCATTAAAGAGCTAAGTTATTTAACAACTTAGTTGGAGCCATCATCAATGTTTGTAATTGATTGGTAAAGAAATTTCTAAAACACTCTATGTATGACATTTTTGTGTTTTTGTTATTTGCTACACACTAAAGGGGTGCTTGGTTTTCTTTTTTAAAATATGATTTTGAAATTTCGTTGCGCTTCCGGGAACCCTAATCGATCCCCTTTCAAGTGTTATCAAGAGCTTAGGTCGCTTTTTTTGTGTAGCAGATACTTGATATTATATGGATGAAAATTTCTAACCGCGTGAGATGATCGATACAACAAATCATTGGCTGGTTTTTTTGGGAATCTTCGGCCCAATTTTCGAGCAGCAAGGGCAACCCACCCCACTAATTTTAATAAAAAAAATCAGTGAGTTCGCCGGAATCCGACGATGGAGCTCCGGCAACGGTGATGAAGACTAGGGTTTCCAAAAGTGTTTTGGAATATCAAAATGTCACGGGCCATAAGTTGTTGGGCCATTAGATGACTAACATAATTTGTGAAATTTAAATGAGCAAAAAGTATTTTTGGTTAAAAATGTCTTATTGTGCCCTTAAGTTTAAATCCACAACATTTGTATATATTTTCTGTTTACTTTGTTGATTTAGTTTATAATCGTGGCGGTTAGTGATTGGATCAAGATATATATTATTGGATCAACTGATTATTGTGATAATTAATTGATCGTGTATGATATGTGATATTATGCATGAAGGATGATCAAAAGCCCAAACCCAATTTGCTAGGTGTATGCTAGGATATTTTGTGTTGAATGATTGTAAAAATTATCAATTTATAAGTGAGATTGGTTTATAGCTCGTTCCCACCCCATTAGATCTATCCCAATTCGCCATGGATATTTATTTGTAAATGTTAGTTTAGTGGAAGATCAAGAATGGAAAATGGTGGTCTTGATGATTATGAAGATCGAAGAAATGTAAATATTAGAGGCTTATATAATTGTGCATTTGCATCTCATCTAATTTCTAGGATTGGACCTAGGCCCGTGTTTGGCCACACGGGCCATTAGTTATTGAGACGATTGATCGTCCTTGTTTAGTTTACTGTTTATAATATATGCACGATATATTATAAATAATGAGTATGTGCGTTATTATTACAATAATAACAAAGTTGCATGAATCCAACAAACATATGATCAAACATGGCGAGCTTTTAAATAAAATTAATGACGAGGACTTTCAAAATTAAAAACACCCATTTTGAATAAGATTAAAAATTAATATCAAGCCCGAAAATGAGAATTATAAAGGTGTTTATAATTTTCATGTCTTCCATCGACAATAGGTGCATGATGAGTGCTACTCGTGCTCGGGGCTAGGCTCATATTATTTGGGGAGCCCTCAACACCAGAAAGTTGTGACATCCATTGACATGTTGATGTGAACTACGTGAAATTCCCATGATTTCGGCTCATATTATTGAGGGAACTCATGGAGACCATTAAGGTTCAATATCGATGGGTAAGGCTTAACACATAAAGATGAACGTCGTCATATTATTGGGTCCTAATCAAACGTGAGACAAAAGTTTACGTATAGGGTTGCATGGAGATGCAATTTGGAAACTACCTTTTAGAAATTATGAGTGGCTGATATTATTCGGGGTCATAATTTGCTAATTGGACCTTACGTACCTACTGAGGAAAGGAGTTTCTCGTTTTCACTAGAGGGTAGTAAAAATGTCAAAAATAGTGGGAGCGAAAATTTATGAAGTAAAAGTCCATACTTTATATCTTACTAAATATTTTAAATAGTCATTAACATTTATCTGTTTTTACCTTTCAGTGCAATTTCTGACAATGTCTTCGATTCGCAATCCGTTATCTGCAATACTCGACAAACACGTTTTAACTGGACCTAATTACCTCAATTGGCCTACAAATCGTCTTGAATTCAGAAAGGATAGCATATACACTGACTGAGTCGCCCTTTGTCGAGGCTCCGACTAGTCGCCCCCTGCAAGCAAAGTGTTATATGCAGGCTTCTATGAATGATGAGCTGCATAGGTGTTTTGAGGATGCAAAGAGTGCTGCTGACATTCATTTGCATCTCAATGAGCTCTTTGGTGAGAAAACACGGCCTCATAGGCATGTTACCGTCAAGGAGCTAATTACTTTACGCATACGAGATGGGGCTTCGGTCCATGAGCATGGCCTAAAGTTGATTGGGCTTGTGAATAAGCTTGTTGGCATGGATCTCATGTTGCCATTGGAGTTGACCACTGACGTGTTGCTCGTCACTGCCGAGCTCATTTGATCCTTTTGTGCTGAATTTCAACATGAACAAGCTGGAGCCTACCCTTGAGGAGTTGGTGAATATGCTTGTTACATTTGAGTCCTCCATCAAGAAAGAGAAGTCGGTTCTTTATGTTGGTTCTTCATCTTGTACAAAGACTGGTCCACATGGAAAAGGGAAAGAAGCGTTCTTTTCAACGTCCCAAGAATTATGTGCCCTTGAAGAGGCAAGCTCCAAATCCCGTTGTGGCAGCCACACCAGTTAAGGCTGGCAAGACTGCTGATTTATGCCATCACTGCAAGAAGCCTAGACATTGGAGGCGTAACTGCAAAGAATATCTTGTCCAGAAAGATTCTGGAAATGGTATATTCTATACTGAAGTAAACATTTCAATTAACTCTACTTCTTGGGTATTGGATACCGGCTGTGGCTCACATCTCTGTAATGATTTGCAGGTGATGAGAAAAAATAGAAGGTTAAAGGAAGGTGAGACCTTCTTGAGGATGGGAAATGGGGCAAGAGTTGATGCCAAGGCTATTGGAGAAGTTTACGTCCTTTTGAACAATGATTTTAAGTTAATTTTAAGAGATGTTTTTTTTTCACCTGATATTGTTAAAAACAGTTTTTCCATTTCTATGCTTGATAAAGATGGATATTTTTGTTTAGTTAGCAAAGGTGTTTGCAACATTTACAAGAATGAATGTTTGATTGATACGAGAGAACTTGAAAACAATCTCTATAACTTAAAATTGAAAGATATTCCACTAAACAATGTCCAAGCAATAACAAAAACAAACAAACGAAAACAAGATAATCTAAATTTGGCAAATTATGGCATGCTCGATTAGGACATATATCCCTAAGAAGGATGAACAAGCTAGTGGGATTAGGCATGTTTGATATGTATGATATTAATTCTCTCACGACTTTTGAATCCTATCTGAAACGAAAGATGACCAAAATTCTATTTAAGGGCCATGTGGAGAGAGCCAAAGGATTATTGGATTTGATCCATATTGATGTGTGTGGTCCGCTTAGCATCACCACTAAGCATGGACATGCCTACTTCATCACCTTTACCGATAATTTCTCAAGGTATGGGTATGTGTATTTGATGAAATACAAATCTGAAGCCTTTGAAAGGTTCAAAAAATTCAGAAGTGAAGTAAAGAAACAATTGGGACGAAGCATCAAGTCACTTCGATCGAATCGAGGTGGTGAGTACTTGAGTGCCAAGTTCCAAGAGTATCTTATGGAGAATGTGATTCTCTCGCAGTGGACTCTTCTTGATACACCGCAGTTGAATGGTGTTTCGGAGCGTCGTAACTGGACTTCGATAGACATGGTTTGGTCTATGATGGGGTTCACGGAGTTGCCGCCATTCTTTTGGAGATATGCACTTGAGACAGCGGCAGTGTTGTAGAACAATGTCCATTCAAAGGCAGTTGATAAGATACCATATGAGATATGGATGGGTAAGCCTCCCAAGTATTCTTATCTTAGAATATGGGGATGCTCTGCTTATGTGAAGCAGGCAGTGGGAGATAAATTGGATAGTCGATCCATTTTATGTTACTTTGTGGGAAATCCGAGGAATTCAGTTGGATATTATTTCTATCATTCCCAAGAAAAAAATGTGTATGTTTCTAGGAATGCAATCTTTTTGGAAAACAAATCTCTATTGGATAGAAAAGGGGAGATGATAGAACTTGAAGAAGTTCGAGAGACACCCACAATTATAGAACCGACACTCGGAGAGCCAAGAGAGGAGATACAAGCTCCTAGAATATGAGAGAGTCTCGAAACCACCTATGAGGTATGGTCTGCTTCTTGAAGAGGGCCATGATGAGCCTAACCATGGATGTGATTCAATGACCCTCAAGGAAGTGTTATCTGATGCCGATTCATCCAAATAGCTTGAAGCTATGGAATCTGAGATGAATTCCATGCATTCGAACCAATTGTGGAATCTTGTGGATCCACATGAAGGAACTGTTCCTATAGGGTGTAAATGGATTTAAAAGAGGAAACTTGGGGCGGATTGGAAGGTATTGACCTTCAAGGCGCGATTGCTAGCAAAAGGCTATACTCAAAGACAAGGAGTTGACTTTGAGGAAATCTTTTCTCCAGTTGCAATCTATAAGGATATTGCTAGCCATAGCTGCATGGTAAGACTATGAGATATGGCAGATGTATGTAAATACAGCCTTTGTAAATGGGGATATTAAGGAAGAGATTACATGTCTCAACCTGAAAGGTTTACATATATCGAAAGTGAGCATATGGTATGCAAACTTCAGAGATCTATTTATGGTCTAAAGCAGGAATCTAGGAGTTGAAACTCAGATTAGATAGTACAATCAAAGAGTTTGGTTTTACTAAGTATCCCGAGGACCCCTGTGTGTATAAGAAGGTGAGTGGGAGTGGTGTGACATTCCTAGTACTTTATTTTGATGGCATTCTACTCATTGGGAATGATGTAGGGATGTTGCAATTAACTAAATATGGTTAGCGAGTAAGTTCTCCCTGCAGGACTTGGGTGAAACATCTTTTGTATTGGAAATACAGATGTATAGAGATAGATCAAAAAGATTGCTTGGTCTCATCCAGTCCACATACATTGATACAAACGTTTAGCGGTTCTCGATGGATGAGACCAAGAAAGGACATCTACCAATGTGTCATGGCATGTCCCTATCCAAATCTATGTCTCTCAAGACTGATGAAGATATAGCGGCGATCGCACACATTCCGTATGCATCCTCAATTGTTAGTATCATGTATGAGATGATATCTACACGTCCTGACGTGGCTTATGCACTAAGTGTAGTGAGTAGATATCAATCAAACCCTGGTCTTTTCAGTGTATCAAACCATGGTCTTCCACACTGGAAAGCTATGAAGGACATCATCAAGTATTTGAGAAGGACCAATAAGTTGTTCTTGGTCTATGGAGGTGGAGAACTGAAATTGAAAGGCTATACGACTCTAGCTTCCAAAGCGATATCGATGACTCAAAGTCAACCTCTGGGTTCATATTCATGCTCAATGGTGCTGCTATCTGTTGGAAGAGTTCCAAGCAAGACAGTACTGCAGATTCCACAACTGAGGCCGAATACATTGCTGCATCAGCTGCAGCATAGGAGGGTGTTTGGTTAAGGAATTTTGTCCAAGAGTTGGACATCATTCCTAATGGAGTTGCTCTAGTCCAAGTGTTTCGTGACAACACAGGAGCCATTGCTCAGGCGAAAGAGCCCAGGTCTCATAAAAAATCCAAATATGTATTGAGAAAGTACCACATTCTCCGAGAGATTGTGGAAAGAGGATTGACACCTATTTAACTTGTTTATCGACTCTCATGGGGTCATCAAGTGGAAATGTTGGGTGTTCTGTCAAAACATATAGGAGTCTATGCATTGTAGTCGGGGATTTACCGCTTACTTTCGGGTATGGATATTTTATGTGATCTCATGTGTATGTAGTTTGAAATCTCTGATCAGAGTGTTTGTGGTAATTAAGAAAGGGATTTCTTAGATTACACCATCGATGCAACTACGACATGACACATTGTATCGATTCTTTTACAGCTTTCGATATACCAATAGGTGTCAAATCGATCGCGATATATGAGATGAAGGGACCGTACTGTACGCTAACCATAATTGAATAGTTCTTGCAGGCACTATCATTTGATGCCTAGACAATCTTGTAAGCGATGCTGCTAGGCATTTAACATGATTGGCTGGTTTCTATCAGACTTGACTTCTGACGTTCTTATTATCAAGGAGTTGATAAGTAAGAATGGATCAATTGAGGTATCCTTATATAAGGACATGTTTAGTCTCGAATCACATTGAGATGTGAACCCGCAGCTAGTTGTATCATTGAACCATTGAGGGTCACAGAAGTGCTAACTTTCTAGATCTCGTTGAGAAAAAAAATAATTCAATGTATCGAACGGCTTATAAAGGAGTTTATAAGCGCAAAGAAAAATAGAAGTATGACTTCTATAAGAGGATTATGAGAAATATAACTTTTTTTTGAGGAAGTGTTCCTAAATTAAAAGATGGCTCAGATAAATAATTTATTTGAAAATTATGATTTTCATAAACATTATAATGGACTAAATTAATTAAACACTAGTGGACCTAGTAGAGTCCAAATAATTAAATTAATTCAAGTGTTGGATTAATTAAATAACATTTGGTCTTGTAGAGTCCAATAGGATATAATTATTTAACTAGTGGGATTGAGTAAAATCAAGTAAACTTTAAATGGTCTCAAATGTGTTTGAGATATTAAAATAAAAGTCCTCGTGCTTTGTAATTCTTACAAGTTCAAATAAAATGCATGCTTGGGAGGTGAAGGGTTGGAGGCAATTTTTTCAATAAACAAAGCATGACATACACATGCAATTTTTTACTTTTTCAAGAACCAAGAAATTTCTCCCCCTTCTCTCCTCAATCACATGGCCGAAATATTCCATTTATTTTCCCTTCAATTTTTGATTCTTCAATATTTCAGGATTGCATACTCTTCCCAATGCAAAATACTCTAATTTTTCTAGTGCAAAATTAGAGTGGATTTTTCTAGTTGGTGGTGGACCTAATTTGAAGAAAGGAGTCCATAAGAGCAAGGTGTTTTTCTTGGAAAGCTTGTAGATTTGTCTACCATTCAAGACCTAAGTTGTTTAACAACTTAGTTGGAGTCATCATCAATCTTTGTGATTGTTAGGTAAAAAAATTTCTGAAACACTCTATGTATGACATTTTTGTGTTTTTTTTGTTTGCTACACACTAAAGGTGTGCTCGGTTTTCTTGTTTAAAATATTATTTGAAACTCTGTTGCGCTTCTGGGCACCATAACCGATCTCCTTTCACGATGAGCAAAGAAAAATTAAGGCGTGCCTTTGCGTGTTTCACGCACAAAATTCAATTCTTGACGCGAAGAACGTTGACGGAGAGACATGTCATCCTTGCTGTGTTTTCTTCCCTCAAAACCCATGCGAAAGTGGCTTTAAAAATGTGCGCGTGTGTTCGTGTGTTGTGGAGAGAAAACCATAAGATTCTAATGCTTTAAACATGTGGTTTGAAGAGTTTAAAAATAGTACATGTCATTATGTTGATCAACTTCCGTCGTATAGGTTTAGAATTACCAAAGATAACACCACTATACTATACAACCATCAAGCCATAAAAACATTCATTGAAACATTTTATCAAACACGTGGTGTGCGTGCTAAAACCTTAGCTCCTTTGCTTTTCCATTGGCATCAATTCCATCTCTTTTCAATATATCAACACATAATATACATAAAATATGAGTTAAAGGAGCTAAAATCATTTAAAACATCATTTATCATATTCATAGTTCATAAGATGCATTCAAATAGAAAAGTCTACTTACAACCCAAGACAAAAGTGGTTGCTAAGATCTTGAGGGATTCCTACAACACAATAATAATAATACCATCAATCATTATATTAACAACCTAACCTCAACATTCAAACCAAACAACCAAATATCTTCCCTTCAATCACTAACCCATGGAAATAAGCTTTCTTACCTTGCTCTTAAAGTCTTGAGGAGAATAACTTCTAATCTCCAAGCAAAGATTAAGGTTTCAATCAAAGATTAATGTCTTGGAAGAACTTGGATTGAAGGAGAAATGAAGAACCCTGGATTCAAAACAGTCAGAAGAGAAGGAAAAATGAGTAAAAATTGTGTCCCATTCGATTTTATGCCATAAATACCTAAAACATGCTTTTTCACTCTGCAGGCGCGCTCGTGCGGTCGTTTCTTACTGCCCTAGCATGAACCTCTCGACCAAACAAAAAAATTCAGAGTGAGGCGCGCTCGGGCGGTCAAATCTTACCGCTCAAGCGCGCCCTGCGCACAGCTATGACGAATATCGCTTGCGAAACGCCTTTTTCCTTTATAATTTGAAAAAGTGTAAACATGAAAGTAGCCATATGTCTTGGCTTGCATCTCCAATTGGCCTCAGGTCATTTGAAGGTCTGAGTAAAAAGTTATGCTCATTCTCCCAACATGTGTCAATGCAAGAACGACGATACGCACGACACATTTTGAGCCACATTTGGCTCGTCTTCCCTAATGATTTGAACAAAACTCAAAACACAAAAGTTATAGCCTTATATCTTATCTTTCTAATGGAAGTTTTCTTACATCATTTGGATCAAAATTCAAAAAATTATGCTAAAAACCAAAACTACTGCCACAGTTTCATACCGTTTCAGCACTTCCATTACCTATTTGGCTCAAGATTAACTTTCTATTCTACCCGTCTATTCTCTGTTCCATTCTATAACATTCATTACCATTCATATCATAACGTAAAGCCATAAACCATTACCATAAAATATCGTAATTCTTAACAAAATAAATGATCGATCGGCTATTACAGGGTGTCTAAGGGGCTAGAGTTGGTCTAGCTAGGGGCTGGTCGAAGGTAGCTCACGGAAGGAAGGGCGGCGATGCGTGAAGGAGGGAAAACGTGGGGTTTGGCTAGGGCTGAGGGAAGAGGTTGGACCGTGGTCTTATTGTGTGGGCTGGACCATGGCTCATGAGGGTTGATTATGGTCTAGTAAGTCATGGTTAGAGTTTGGGAAAAAAATATAAAGTTTTGAGTTAAATCGGGTTATGAAACGGAATTACGATTTAACGATTAATTTGAATAAATTGAAGGGGACAAAGTTTACGTTTAAAAAAATTATTAGAAGTAAAAAAGTAAGGTTATATGATGGTTCGGGATGGTCTTGAGTCAAGAAACGTAGGAAAAAGTAAAACGGGAAGTTCGGGATCCAGAGGTAAAATGGTCATTTTACGTTTTTAAAATGTTTATGATGAAAATATGGTATTTTACAATATATGCTGAAGGATGTGAATTGACTGTGACATGGAGGATATGTGGGGGATCCGTTTTAAGAAAGAACAATGAACTTAAAAATTTAATGAGAATATCATCAAGGAAAAGGCCTCAGAGGGAGTCCGTTTACGGAAAAATGCCGCAGATGGAGCCCAATATCAGATTTCCATGTTTGGCCATGGCCTAGTGACGAGAGTTGCTGATTCCCCGCTCCCTGGTACTTGGTGTATAGATTCATCAATCGACCAAAGGAAGAATGATAAGGGATGAATGATAATCACTTTAAAGGATCATACTTCACTAAAATGATTTATGATTAGAGAAATGCTTTATGATATTATGTGCTTAAATGAGAAAAAGTTTATATGTTTACGAGTTTTATTGACAGCTTATTTTATTAAAATTATTTTCTTAAGAATGTATGTGTTTGTATATGTATTACTGGTTACATATGGTTTGGACGTGTTGAGTCGTTAGACTCACTGTGTTTGAATGATCATAGGTGAGGTTGATGTTGAAAGAGGCTCAGACACTTGAGTGGATCGGACATGACAGTACACTCCCGAAGACCTTATGTTTTCCACAATATTATGATAATTAAAATTTTGATGATTATTTTAAAGAGTGATTTATGGTTCGTTTTTAAAAGTTTAGATGTTGGATTTCGTATGATTGATATATGTTTTTATGATTGTCGATTTATGGATTTTTATCGCAAACTTCATTTTTTAAAATATGGATTCATGTTTTGGTATGGTTCGGTATTTATGGAAAAAAATTTGTAGTATTATTTATTTAGAGTAAGAGGTAAGAGACGTTTCAAGATTATACTTCTTTTAAATTGTTGTTATTCTTTTGCATCATATTTTTCATTATTCGAGCTTTTATATTTTGTTTTTTCAAAATTTTTTCCGATATTTTTATTGCCATCTTGCATTAAATTTATCACATTTTTCTTCAGATGTTTTAATTCTCTTTACATGGTTCAACAAGTAGATTCTACATTTTCCACTGCCAGGTTATGTTTGAGTGTCATTCATGTTGGATTTGATCATTTAGTGAATAGATATTGTTTTAATTTTTTTTCCTCCAATCCTTTTTTTTTTCTTCGCAGTTATTTTAACCAAAGCTGGATGTATCGAATAACCTTATGACATCAAAGGTGGTCTCACTTAATTTGTGCAGTTTATTTACTACATTAAGTGCTCGGTACAAACTATCAAATACACTCTTCCATCAAACTTCAAGATATTGAAGGTGTTTTCCACATCAATTTCACTCTTCTATGTATATGACTTACGCTTGTATCAAATAGCAAATATGACCTTGATATAATTTCAAGTCGTGTATTTCGGTTGCATTATATATTTTGTGTCATTCAAAAGCACAAAAATAAAATTCCATCGTATCTTGAAATCTCTATGAAACAATACACATTTCAACTTTGGAGATTCTTTTTTGAATGACAAATATTCAATTCAAATGATAAAATTGCTTTTCGTTTTCTCATCTTTCGAGATTTTAGCTTCTTTTTTTTTTTGCGATTAATGCTTGATGTTTGGATGAGGACTTTCAAAACCTCAACGAGAGTTTGTAACACACCAGTTTCTCAATTTATTTATATTGTTTTCTCATGGTTTTGTTAGGGTAGGTGCTCGACAGGCCAACTAGTGGCTCCAGTTTTATTGACTCTGATGTAAAAATAATCTTTATTTTAATAATATTTTACGATTTTATTCGATTATGACATTATATTTTATCTATAAACTCATGCAAGCTGCATAGATAAAGTTCTTGAATATACAATAGGTACAATGAGATCTGCGTCGCAACATAAGATCGGGAAATTCATTAGGAAGTGTGTCGTATATTCTAAACATGTTTCTAGTCGAATTAGCTACCTAAAACAAGGATAAAGGTCGCTCGAGATCGAGAATAGCATCTGTTATGTAAACGCCATATTTCATTGGCAAGGGCATAGAGATGCCCATTCACACAGATTTATAAGAACCGTGTATCGTATTATCATAAATCTTATGTTGATTGTCTATAATTAATGAAATTGTCATGTGATTATGTGTATGATATATTTCATGACAATGGAAATGAGAAAATAGGTAGTGATAATGAAAGATTGTATTAGAAATTGATTTTTCTTTGAAACGTGTGCTGAACCGCAACAGAAAAGTGACACATGTTACGGTTTTTAGCATAATCATCTGAGTACTAGTCCAAATGGGATGTGAAAATTTCCATTAGAAAGCTAATACATAGTATTAAAACTTTCATGATTTGAGTTTTGTCCAAATCCATTTGGAAATAGGATCAAAATCATCCCGAAGTGTATCGTGTGCGTTGCAGTTCCTGCACTGACACATTTTGGGAGAATGTGCATAACTCTTGCATACAATATCCAAATTGAGTGATGTCGGTAGAAAATGAAAGCCAAGACATAGATCTACAACTTTCATGTTGACCTCTTTTCTAATTCGGAACCTAAAATAGCGTTTCGGACAGAACAATACACGTACTTGCGCAGGCCCGCGCGCCCGGGCAGAACAGGGCGTGCATATGCACGAGTTCAGGCACGCATATGCACGTAAATTTCTGAAACACACGATATAAGGGTGATAAGGATGAGTTTGTTGATAAGTATCCTTCCATTTCATCTGAAGCTTCGAAGGTAAATGTTGGAATTCGAATTCTAACGTACGAATCTACCTCGGAACGCTGTGCGAACTTTGAAACAAATTATATATTTGGAATCCTCGCGTCAAGAGCTTCTTTTTGAGGTAAGTTTCTTCTAGTTTCGGCACCTTTAAATATAGAAATGCTAGAATAGCATGTATTTGAATTCTAGATTCATATATGTGGTAGAATAACCGACAAGAAACTAAGTTTTAAAGTCGGAATTGAATTATGTTATGATTTCAATTTGACATTAATTTTCAAAGTTTCAAAAAATATTTGAAACTTATATTGTTGAATTTGAATGAATTTATTGATTGAAATGAATATGTTATTGATGTAGATAGATATTTATACTGAAATCTAAAGCTACATCAACTGGAAACGAAGAATTAAGGTATGTTGCGATCGAGTAACATACGACAAGTATATGTATCATATGATATATGTTTGATTGATTTTATTGAGAATATATGTCTATATACCTTATTTCTTGAGTTCATATGGAATACATGACATACATGTTGAGCTATGATCCTTGGATACCTATTATGATTTGATTTGATTATGGGGTTTGTGAACACGATGCTATGTTTGGCATTATGTGGCCCTTAAACCTAGTTATTAGTGGCCCCGTTGATTGATTGAGATTTGGGATTTGATAGCGCTTTGTCGACGTTATCATACGAGTATCTCTGATTGAGGCTGGTGTGCCAACTCGAGCACTGATTTGATAGCGATTCGATTGATTCTGATATATGCTCAGTGGATGTGAAATTGAACTCATACCTCCACGACATACATGCATTGTATACCATATATCATTGTTTAGATACTTGTGGTATATATTGTGGTTGTTTCAGACTGATATTTGCTCACCCCAGAGGGGGCTGTTGTTGTCTTTGTATGTGGACAATGACAGGTACTTCAGGATATCAGGAGACCGGAGAGGGTGCTTCTGGAGGGAGTCATAGTTTGAGCTGAGGTTTTATGTTTTGTTTCCCAATATATATGTATCTATATACAGGGGCATGTCCCGAGGATATGAGTTGTTTGTATGTGATTGATTTTGATTATGTGTGGGCATATTTTGTGATATGAGATGAAATACTATTTTTAGTATTCAAATAAGATATTTTGGGCTCATCGTAAAGAAGATTTTAATCTCGTTTTCCGCTGTAATTAATTAACCCTAATAAAATTGCATTGTAATAACGATTAGGAGTTAAGGACCCCACAGATGGGTGATCATATGATGATGTACTGAGCAACCCTCCCTCGGACTATTCAAGTGGTTCTAGCTTATTGAGTGTAATAGTCTGTAGTTATGGTTGTACACCATTAGTCCTTGACCCGGGACAATGTAGGGGCTAAACGTAGTAGCATGCACTTTGATCCATTTACCGACTCCATTGAGGGTCATCAGGTAGCGAGGTTGGGTGTAGTTTCGAAATACGTAAGAACAAATGCATTGTAGTCGGAGATTCATCGTTTACCTACGGGTGAAGATATCTTATGTGATCTGATGAGTTAATAGTGCAAGGACTCTCTGCCAGAGCAAGAAATGTGCTTTCACTACAAGAAATTTTGTATACAACAACACACATACGACAACGGTAACGATTTTTGAGAAAAACTGTTGTCGTATGTTTTTAACAACGGCTTTAAAGAAAACTGTAATCTTTTGGGGGCCAAAGACAACGGTTTTTAGGGTCAAGGCCAACGGTTCTATAAAATCGTTGTCTTTGAGCGTTTTTTAGGGTCAATGACAATGGTTCTATGAACCGTTGTATATTTGCGTGTTTTTTGGATAATCGACAACGTTTTTAAGAAACTGTTGTCAATTAGCGTGGTTTTCGGACAAACAACAACGGTTTTGGAAAACGTTGATATATTTAGCGACGGATTTTCATAAACCGTCGCTAAATGTAGCGACAGTGTTATGAAAATCGTCGCTACTTTTAACTTAGCAACGATTTTTGTTACACCGTCGCTACTTTTAGCAACGGTTTTAAGTAAACCATCACATGTTTAATATTAGCGACAGTTTTACAACACCCGGCGCTACATTTAGCGATAGTTTTGTACAAATCGTTTCTACGTGGAGCGACGGTTTATAGCCAAACCGTCGCACAATTAAAACATGCGACGGTTTGTCTAAAACCATCGCTAAAAATAACGACAGTATTCCTACAACAGTCGCTACATTTAGCGACAGTTTCACCTAAAACCGTCGCTAATTTGATTGTGCGACGGTTTGGCTATAAACCGTCGCTAAAAATAACGACAGTATTCCTAAAACCGTCGCTACTTTTAGCGACAGTTTCACCTAAAACCGTCGCTAATTTCAAATTAGCGACGGTTCACCTAAAACCGTGCAAACTCTCTATAAATATCTTCATTAGCGACGGTTCACCTAAAACCGTGCAAACTCTCTATAAATATCTTCATTTTCGGTCCAATTTCCTCGACAACACTTCACCACACTTAAATTTTTTTCTTTCTTACACGATTTTATCACTTCACACAACACTTAAAATTTTTCTCACTACTTCATAACAATTAAAATTTTTCTCTCTTACACGATTTTACTACTTCACAACACTTAAATTTTTTTTTTTTACACGATTTTAGTTTCGATTGTTAGTTTTTTTAGATTTATTAAATTATTAAAAGAATTTTATTTTTATTTTTCATAACAAATTAGCAACGAAAATCTTGATTAAAGTATGTCGCTAAAAATAGTGACGGTTTAATAAACTGTCGCTACTGAATAAAACCGTCGCAAATTCTGCTACCACAACGGATAAAATCGTTGTCGTTGAACAGACTTTCAACAACACCTTCAGTTACAACAATTTTAAAAAGCCTATGACAACGGATTTTGTCGTATGCCGTTTTTGTTGTAGTGTTTAGGGAAAGGTGTTTTCCTAGTTGTACATACCATGCCACAATTAGTACTCAAAGATAAATCGCATTGTTATTGAATTAATATGCAACTCTTGATATATAAATGGTTGCAGATTCGATCAGGATATATATATTGAAGGGACCGTACTGTATGCTAACCATGACTAAAGGTTCTTGCAAGTACTATCAGTGATACCTAGGGGATCATGGGGCGATGCTACTAAACGCTCTTACCATGATCCGATGGGTGCAATCATAAATGAGTTATGACATTCTTTGAAACGACCCCGATTTTTTTTCCTAATCTTAAATCATAAATTCTAAATTACTAAATAAAATAATTTAACATGATCATGAATCATAATAATTTAACAATTTAAATCTCAAGTGCATAAAATAAATCCTAAATCATCAACTAACCAAAACTCCTAAATCTACCTTCACAAAGATCATCTAACAATAAAATAAAACATAAAAAATATCTCTAATAAAAATCATTTACATAATTTTTAAATCATAAATCTATCTAGCTATTGCGGAAACAAAAAGGACATCGGTTGTATACTGCTGCACTCGATCCACTCAAGCGTCAGAACCTCCCATAAATCATCCAAACCTGTATCATTCTAATCTAGTGAGTCTAAAGACTCAACACGTTCTAAACATGGATAGCAAATAATACATATACATTCACATGCATTATAATCATATTTTTATTTAAAATATATTTTGAACATAAATAAACCATTTAAAATCATTTTAGCATAATTAAATCGCAAATCGTAAAATCATTTTAAAATAATTTTAAGCATTTAAAAATCATTTAAAATAAGCTTTAAGCATAAATAATTCATTTTAAAAATAGCTTTAATCCTTATCATAAATCATATATAATAAGAATCATTTTTATCATAAGCTTTCAATCATATATTATTTTGGGTGAAGTTTGATCCTTGAAAGTGAAGCTTTTATCCTTTGGTTGGCTGTAGTCTTAGCTCCACATGGTCCATGGGGGTTGCACTAGGCTCTACCATGGAAATACGATCGTCGGGTTCTCTCTGAGACCTTTTCCCATACATGGGGTCCTCTGAGGCTTTGGCCCGTAAACGGGGTCCCTCTGGGGCCTTGGTTCGTATATGGGCTCTCTCTGGGGCTTTGACCCTCACTTCATCCCCACAAAATCATATATCATATATCATATCTTTTGTTAGGGGTGTCATCGGGTGGGTTGGGTCGGGTTTCCGGTCAACCCGCAAATTTTTTTTATTTTTTATTCAACCCGAACCCAACCCGAACCCGAACCCGAAGCAACCCGAAAACCCCCAACCCAAACACGAACCCGTATAACCCGACTCAACCCGCCTAACCCGAATTTTATTAATTATTTTTAAAAAATTAATGAAAAAAAATCAAAAAATTAAAAAATAATAATAATATTTTAATTTAAACACATAATAACAAAATTTTCGATTTAAATTTGAAAGTTTAATCGTAGAAAATTAAAAGTATATTTACTAAATCAAATAAAAAATTGTTAAAAAAATAAAAATATGCAAAATAAATATTACATGATGAAAATTTATCATATAAATATACAATAAATTTTTTTCAAACATACAATATATAAAAATATAGGTAATATTTTTTTAAAAAAAGTTCACGGGTCAACCCGCGACCCAACCCGAAACCCGCCTAACATGGCACTAACCCGAACCCACCCAACCCGAACCCAACCCGAACCCGAAAAACCCCAACCCACACCTGATTTTTTTCGTGTTGGGTCGTGTCAGGTTGACGGGTCGTGTCGCATTTTGACACCCCTATCTTTTGTCACAGTCAATTCACATCCCTCAAATTTTTTTTTTCCTTTTCTTTAAAAATCATAAAATAAGACAGCTTTCCAAAAATAGCATTTCAAACAGTATAAATTGCACAAATTTACCATAAATCATAAAAATACATATTATCATCAAAATCATCATTTTAAATCATATAATATCATTTAACATACGTTATGATCCATCGGGATGCTGCCAAGCGTTTACGTATTTTCTAGGTGTAAAATTACTGTTTTGCCATTGGACGTAAAAATTCTCGAATTTATCTTTTTCTCATATTTAACGGCATGAAAATCTTATAAATAATTATTTAAGCTTAAATATAATTTTTCCATAATTTTATAAAACTTAAAACTAGGCTTTTCAAATAATTCTTTAATTAACATTTTGTACGACGATTAAATTCCGGATAATTTCAAAACACATTATTTTCATCCCAAATTTCAAAAACAACATTTTTATTATTTATTCTGCCTATCCAAATCATGAGCCACACCCATGGACCCATGGATTCAATTTTAGTCCTATTATTTTCGTTTTTGACACATCATCGAACCACCCGAGCCATCTCCTTATTTTTTCGAGCCACGGTCAAGCCACCTCGAGCCAAACCCTAGCCAACCCACCTAGGGACCTACTGTCCAAGCCCAGCCCAAAGAACAAGCACCTAGCTCGCGACAAAGCCCCTGCACCCTGAACCCAAGTGCACGCGTGTGTGCGTGTGAAGTCTCCTAGGTTCACTAGGATTCCTTACCTTACTAGGAACCTTACAGCCCCTGAACCATCAACCAGTACTGACCCTCACCTATCCTAGACCACGCTCAGACTCTACCCAGACCAGCCTAAGCCCTGGACGCAAGTAGCAACCTATCTGAACAAGACAGTAGCCTCGCGTCACCTTTGCTCACTCATGGTTCCAACTTTTCCCTCGAGCCAGCTGCGACTCAGCCGCACCAGCCCCTATTCCGACCCCTACCCATCACCCTAGGACCTTGATGGACCACCGAGCTCATCCCCAGACCGATCCACTCCTTGAAAGCTCTCGGCCAGCACCAGAAACCTGCAAGTGAAGAGTTCACTCTCGCTTCTCTCGTTTGCTCGAGCCAGCTGCCAACCCAGCCGCTCCAGCCCCTGGCCCAGCCCTTTCCCATCATCCTTGGACCCTGACCGACCAACCTGGCTTGCCCCAAACCGAGCCACAACCCTTGTACAGCAATTGGTCGCGTGAAGGCAAGGGGAGAGTCCTAGCTTTCATGGACTCTTTCCCAGCCTGAACCACGAGTCTTAGCCATGCTAGGACTCTTTCTAGGACCTATCCACGTCCCTACCGAACCCTCCTCAAGACCTGGTCGAGCCCCTAAGCCCCATGCATAAGAAACGAGGCAACAAGACTCTTACAAGCACACAAACCTTCAAACTCTCGGCCCTTTTTTCTGTTTTCTCTCAGCTGTTCCATCTTGGTTTCTCTTCAATATTTATCATTTTTCGTTCATATTCAATCATATTTTATCATGTTTTGTCACCATTTTTGTTGGGTTCATAACGATTCTTTTAAAACAAGCGTAAAATCGTAAAATCGTAAAAACGTTAAAAATATGTACTATACCATAAAATAATTGAATCAACGTATTTTTCATGCATAATCAATTTGAACACACATATTTTGATTCCTATGATGTTAAAAAAAGGTTTAGGAACGTGCTTTTGCGTTTATAATGCTCGAATATACGATCTTCAGCGAGGGTGCGACGTAAGACGACGAGAACTGCTAGCCTTTTCTCCTTCCCTTAATTTTGAAAATTTTATGTGTGTGGGAGTGAATTTTCAGTGGATTGAAGTGGATTGTGAGGTTACAAAAGCCTAGGAGTCCTATCTATAATTTAATTTGCAAATTAAATGAGCTTTGGTTTTGGGCTTGCAACTTAAGGGTAATTAAGCCTACTTAAATTAATTAAATTTGACCCATAACACTTAATTAATTAAAACATAAAATTTTATAAATTTAGTTTCCATAAAATAATATTTTTGATATTTTAAAACTCTTTGTTTGCCCAAAACCGGTTTCCCTGGAAAAAAATCGAACTTGACTCGTAAAATAATTCGAACTCCAACATTTTTAGGAAAATTAAATAATTTTCAAATTATATTAGGAAGCCTTGCCATTATTTAATAAAAATAAATATTTTTTTCTTGGTCGTCCCCGGTCTCTTTTCCCTTTCCTATTATCGAATATTCAGGTAAAGTCCTTAATTTTATGTAATCATGTCATATAATCATTTAATCATGCAATCACGTTTTAATCATATAATAAATAGCATGCTAGCATTTAAAAACAATTAAATAAAACAATTAAAATAATTTTGCATGCATGTGCTTTACGTAGGTTGGTTTTTCGAACGTTACTTTCTTTGATTAAGGTGTTGATGAAAATAATGTGGCTAACTAGGGTAAGCCCGAATAAGAATAACTTTTATTCTGAATCACATAGAGATGTGAACGCACAGCTAGTTATCCCTGAACTTTTGAGGGTTACACAAGTATCGAATTTTGTGTTCCTGTTGAGATAGTCAAATTTCAAGGAGTTGGAATTTGGCGACTATAGTTTGATTGAGATCAAACAAGAATATTATAAAGGAGTTTATGAGCTGATTCCATATGATGGAAGAGATGGAAGTTGTAATGCCCGAGATTCTATCATTGTAATTAGACATGCATTAATTGACAGAATTGAAGTTGTAGGAGCTCGAGTGAAGAAGCCGGGCGTCAGTGCATCATAAGCCAAGATGTTGGACAGAACATCTGGCGCCCGAGCGGTACATTACAACTGCCCGAGCGCCAATGCACCATAAGTCTACCCTTTGGACAGAATGTCTAGCGCCCGAGCGGTAGATTTTGACTACCCGAGCGCCAGGGGATGATAATTTGAGGGCTTGGACAGAAATTCCGAGCGCCAGGGGATGATAATTTGAGGGCTTGGACAGAAATTCTGGCGCTCGAGCGCCAGTGTTTAACAAGCAGAGTAACCAGACAAAGTGTTCGGCGCCCGAGCGGTAAATTGTAACCGCCCGAGCGCCGCTTGGAAATGTGGGAAAAATAGCCACGTATCTTATTCATGCAATTTGATATATATATATATATATATATATATATTCCGGCCGTCTGACGAGAGCTTTAACTGGAAGTAAGTTTTGTTACGTTTTGATATGATTTGAAATTATGATATTCGGGGAATTATGATTGGCTTATTATTATATGTTCTGGATATACTGATCGGTATGTAAATGAAGTCAGATCGGAGAACAGACTGTGTATGTAATTGTTATGATTTTCAGAACTGATATGATCGAGATTGTACAGATTTGATATTACGATCTGTTATTGTTGAGATTATGAGTTGTACTGATATTGATTATGAGCCGTGTTATTATAGCTGTGATGTTTAGATTGACGGGGTTATTGAGATTGTATTGTTATGCCGTCGAAGTATCAGTAGATTGGTATTAATCAGATTCGCTATTGATTGAGATTGTATCGTTGTATAGTTGACATTGATCAGATTATGTCTTGATTTGAGTATTGATCAGAACAGGTCTTGAATTGAGTGTACATTGACACAGTATATTCGATATTGTCATTGACAGATTGATATTGACAGGCAGTGAGTTCGAGACTTCGACAGAGTCGGATCAACAGAACGAAAAGAAAGGTATAAATCAATGTGGATTTGGGATTGCACAACTCGAGTTTGATTTGACTTGAGTCTCTCAAAATCACATACTTTACCTTATTGCATTGATATTTGCAATTGAATGAGATGGATATCTATGGTCTATTGATTTATGTTTTGAGTCATAGGCGGATGCGTCTAGTCGTAGACGATTTATCTCGTGACAGAGGTGCCAGATAGTGATAGAATCATCATTGGCCCATTGCACATTGTCACAGAGATTTTGCAGGATATGCCAGGGCTGATATGCCTAGATGATTGGCAGATATGCCAGGGCGAATGTGCCTAGTCTGTGGCTGATTCTCCAAGATGCTGGACGTTTTGTCGTATCGATATGTTTGGGACTAGAGCAGCTCCTATCGCTGAGATTCGAAACGGAAAGGGCCAAAGTCCGTGAAAAAGAACGTACCACCACCCCGATCGGGAGTGTAGGTGGGTGTATGTTCTTATTCAGATCGGGATCCCTAGATTAGGACGAGTCGAGTCAGAGTCTAAGAATCACAGAGTGTGATACAGAGTTGCATTGATTCATGTGAGTCTAAGGGCCACAGAGTGTGATTCAGAGTTTGTATTGATTCATGTTTCTGATTTTGATACATGTTATGAATATCTGTTTCATGCTTTTATATCTGTCTGTTTATATGAAATGCATGTATACATGATTTATATTGGGAATGTAATTCTCACCGGAGTTATCCGGCTGTTGTCTTGTTTGTATGTGTGCATAACAACAGGTGGGACAGGATCAGGATCAGGATCAGGAAGAGGATGAGATCCGGGCCCAGAAGCAGAATAGGATTCAGAACTGGATGTATAGTCGTTGAACCTAGTTGAGATAGAGACATGTAGTACATGACTTTTACTTTGATATTGACATATATATCAGATAGATTACTATTACATTTCCGCATTTATAATTTTAAAAAAAAAAAATTTAGTCACACTTTTCTTAATTGTTATATTTGACATTAACAATGATTAAGACATGAATTAGCGTCCAGGTCCCCACATCAGGTGGTATCAGAGCGATAGATCCTTTAGATTGAGATGGAAGCTAGTGATCGGGGTAGATTGAGTTTTCTTTCCTTTTTTTGATTGCTAGCATGATTTACTGCTTTGTAATACATGTTGCTTGATTTATCTGATTTGATTTGGTAATATATATTATTTAAAGTGAATTAGAATCGATTCTTGATCAGCAGTAAGTTGATCAGAGGAGGACTGAAACAGGTTGTTGTATCTGGTTACTAACCCTTTTGATAATAAGATTTATCTCCTCAAAGAATCCCAGAACCGGGATAATATCTTGATTGATCAGATGGATGTGTCACAAACTCCGATGGAAATACAGTCGAAGAGGTTTCAATCATTGACACCGCCTCTTTTGAGGGGTACCGAGACGACTGTTGATTGTGAGAGCTGGATAGATGATATAGAGATACTGTTTGAATCACTTGAGTACCCAGATGAACGTAGAGTTAAACTGATTGGGCATCAGTTAAAGGAGGTCGCAAAGAGCTGGTGGATTGCAACCAAAGAAGCCTTAGAACAGCGTGGTACGGTGATTACGTGGGAAATCTTCAAAGTGGAATTTTATCGAAGGTTTTTCCCAGTTTTGTACCGAGAAGACAAGAGGACAGAATTTGAAAATTTGAAACAGGGTCAGCTAAATATTGAAGAATATGTTGCTCAATTTTCAACCTTGCTACGTTTTGCTCCTCACATGGCTGAGAATCATGAAGCTGTGACTGATCACTTTGTTAAGGGATTGAATCCTGAGATATTGACATTGGTAAATACAGGCCGACCCTATAATTTTGCTGATGCTCTGAGTAGAGCCAAGAGAGCCGAAGCCAGTCTGATGAGACAGAAAGGAGCTTCGTTTGTGCCTCCAACATCGAGACCCCAGCAACGACCTCTCGAACCTGAGATTGGTAGTTGCAGTGGTGGAAAGAAAGACTATTTGAAAGCTCGATAGAAACAGTTCAAGAAGTTAGGAAGCGGTTCATCTAATTCTAGTGGTTCTAGTCAGAGTTACATCGGGGTCTATTTTAGCAATTACGGAGGGAGACATCCCCACTGAGCAATGCCAAGAAGTAACTGGTAGTTGCCATATCTGCAAACGATCAGGACATTTTGCGAGAGTATGTCCACAGAGAGGTTCCCGAAGATTTCAGGGAGCAGAATCATCTAGATCAGTGACTCAGACTGATAGACCGTTATCTGTTGTTCTCTCTTTTCAACCACCCCCTACTCAGACACAACCAGGGCCAGAAGGAAGGCAGAGTAGTGGCAGTGACTGAGGAACAGACCCAGGATGCACTTGATGATATAGTGGCAGGTAACTGTTCTTTTATGATTATTTCGTGTATGCATTGAGAGATTCTCGTACATCCTATGTATGATTTTTGAATGAACTGAATTGATGTATGCTTTATCTGTTGGGTCAGTGTATACTGTAGTATTTTATCTCTTTATCGTTTGGGGAGAGTTTTGATATCAGTGAACTTTGTGAAACATCGTATACTACAGTGAGATGAGAATGAGACTGAGTTAGCTTGTATTGTACTTGTGTTGTCTGAGTATGACTGCATTACTGATATTGATATGCTGACCAAGTACATAGCTACCGTAGAATATTTCCAGAAGATGGTGAGAGTCGGACCTGAAATGGCCGAAGAATGAATATTGTACGGTAATGATTCTAGATTGAGAATTCCTTTGACATACGTACTATCTATGACTTGATCATTACAGAAAAGAGCAGAGGGAATCCTTATGTATTCAGTTGACTTATTGAAGTTGAGTCTTCCATTGGCTGATTTGCCAGTGACATGAGAGTTGTTGATGTTTTTCCCATATGAGACTTCGGGTTTGCATGTGGTCAGGGAGATTGATTTCAGCCTTGACTTGATACCAGGGATGTATCAGTTTTGTTTGTGAGTTGATAAACTCTGTGTTCAGAAATATTTTGATGATTCTATAATTATTGTATTTATGATATTCTGGTATATTCGAAGAATATGACAGATTTTGTTGAATATTTGAGTATTGTATTGAATATTCTTAGAATTGAAAAGTGGTATACAGAAACTGTTGAGATGTGAATCTTGACTGAGACATATTGTATTCGGGGTGTGTTATATCCGAAGATGGTATATCAGTTGATCTGAGCCCAGTTGAGAAGTAATTTGTTAGCCGAGACCGACATCAGTGTCAGAAATTATAGTTGCATAAGTTTAGCAGACTATTATATATATGATTGTTGTTTTGAATCTGATTGAGAATCATTATTTTCTGGCGCAATATTTGAGACAGATTGTAAATGTTGAAACTTGATATTATGCCGATTGAACCAGAGCTGATTTTGAGAATTAAAGAAGCTCAGAAAGTGATCAGAATGTTCAGAACTCGATATTGATAGTTATAGCAGGGTATCTATCAAAATCTCAGGTATGTGATACTGTATTGTATATGAATAACCGATTTGTTATGCCAGATTTTTTGGATTGAAACAATAGATATTGTCAGAAGTGTACAATAATCGATTCAGTATTCGTCCTGAGGACAGAAAAATGTATGATGACTTGAAAAGACAGATTTTAGGGAAACAGATAAGATCAGTCGTGGCAGAGTTTATACTGAGATGTCTAAATTGGCCACCCATAAAGTAGAAAGAATGAAACCAGGAAATTGGTTATATAGATTATTGATTCCTGAATGGAAATAAGATCACATTTCCAGGGATATCGTGACGAAGCTACCACGTCCCTCCCAAGGTAATGAAGTGATTTGGGTCGTTATAGACAGGTTAATCAGATCAGCACGTGTTATTTAGGACACGAAGACGTACAGACACGACCAGATGACTGAGATTTATGTCAGAAAAGTGGTCAGACTGCACAGAGCGCCCAAGTTGATTATATCAGGCCGTGATTTTTGGTTGATTTCGTATTTTTGACAGAGTATACAACAAGCTCTTTCACATATCATCCACAGACCGACGGATAGTCAGAGCGGACTATCCAGACACTGGAGGATATCCGTGGAGCTATAGTGCTTTATTTTAGCACTAATTGACAAGATTCATTGTCACTTTGTGAATTATTGTAAAACAATAGCTATCAGATGAGTATTGAGATAGCTTCATTCGAGGTATTGTACAGTGAGAACTGCAAATTCCCTTCGTATGGGGATAATATCTCTGAGGTACCTGAGATTGGACATAATAGGATCAGAGATATGACAAAGAAAGTGAAGCAGATTCAGAAGAAAATGAAGACATCTCAAAATAGACAAACTAAATATGCCAACGTCAGATGATGACCGTTGGTATTTGAGGCAGAAGATTGAATATTGAATTGACTGGGATTAAACAGATTTGGTAGCAGATGATGGTGTTGATTTGTTATGAGGTGTTGATTTGTATATAAGGATATTGTATAGCCAGTATATTGAGATTGATTTTATCAGAGTTACTTCGAGTTTTATTATGATATTATACTTCTTGAATTATTATTCCAGATTGGAATCAGAAATCCGTGAAAGAAAGATAATTCAGAACGAAGACTATTCCGCTGTTGAAAGTACAGTAAAGTCGTCAGGCATTGAAGAGGCTACCTGGGAAACGGAATCTGATATGAGACAAAGATTTCTAAAGTTATTTCATTGATATGAGCTTTCTTTTAGCTTCTGTACATATCCTTCTTGTATCTGATTTGATATCTAAGTCAATTGCCTGTGATTTCGGGGACGAAATCGTTTCTTAGGGGGGGAGAAATGTAATGCCCAAGATTCTATCATTGTAATTAGACATGCATTAATTGACAGAATTGAAGTTGTAGGAGCTCGAGTGAAGAAGCCGGGCGTCGGTGCATCATAAGCCAAGATGTTGGACAGAACATCCGGCGCTCGAGCGGTACATTTCAACCGCCCGAGCGCCAATGCACCATAAGTATACCCTTCGAATAGAATGTCTGGCGTCCGAGCGGTAGTTTTTGACTGCCCGAGCGTCAGGGGATGATAATTTGAGGGCTTGGACAGAAAGTCTGGCGCCCGAGCGGTAGTTTTTGACCGCCCGAGCGTCAGGGGATGATAATTTGAGGGCTTGGACAGAAAGTCTGGCGCCCGAGCGGTAGTTTTTTTTACCGCCTGAGCGCCAGTGTTTAACAAGCAGAGTAACCGGACAGAGTGTTCGGCGCCCGAGCGGTAAATCTTAACCGCCCGAGCACCGCATGGAAATGTGGGAAAAGCAGCCACATATCTTATTCATTAAACTTGATATATATATAGCCATTCATTCAGAATTAGACAGAAAGGAAATCGAGGAGAGCTTCAGGAAATATACGAGAAATCCTTACGCCTTTTCACCTTTTAGATTTTGATTTACGCAAGATCCGGCCGTCTGATTTTGAATCCGAGTAGAGCACCGTGTTCCTATTGACGAGAGCTTTAACTGGAAGTAAGTTTTGTTATGTTTGATATTGTGACACCCTGACCCGATACAATTAAAATACAGCGGAATTTAAAAATTTTCTTTCAAACATGGAAGGAGTTTCAAAATACATTTTATAAAAGTGTTTACAAAATAACAACATGATCATTCCAATGACATAACAAAATACAAAATATCATTAGTGTGATCATGTTACAAAATGGTACAAAATAATCATCCTTCCAATCTTCGTATGCATATGACCCCCATCCACAGTCAACGTCCCGGTCCGTCGCTCTTATCTGCATCACATGAAAATAACTGAAATGAGAATAAATCTCAGCAAGTGGAACTCTTACATAGCAATGATACATAGTATACTCTGTAAAACATGGCTTTTAAATCATAAATACCATCGACTCTGAAACATGAATAACGTAGCAATAACTGTAGCAATAGCAATAGCAATAGATAGCAATACGATGGTATTTCTCTTTTCTATGGTTGGATTGATATCAATAGTATCTGTAACTGTGGTTGCCAATATCCCATCGATATAAATCGATAACTGTGAGGGGATAAAAGCCTATGGTCGATGATCATCTAATTGCATGCAATGCCATGGCTATGATTAATCAATCCAATAAAACATTTGAATTCTCAATAGCATTTAAGGCCGTCGTTTCGCAATCTCATAATATTTCTTGTATTCCCTTTATAACAATGGTGAGACATACAATGCCTCCAATAGATAATCAATGAAATGAATACATAGCAATGGATCAATGGAAGGGAATAACACTTTGAAACCTTTAAAACACAATACATATAATATCATGTGAGCAAAAAGGATGAAATTCCACTTACTACCAATAGAACACCTCAAATAAGCTCTTGGTACACCACCTACAACAATAATCCATAAATAACACCAATATCAACTCTAGATCCACAAGTACAAGCCAAATAATCCATTAAACAACTCAAACATCAAATCCAAAATAACCCTTAACTCAAAACCTCGTTAGAATCGCACCAAAAACTTACCTAAGCTTCCTTATACCACGGAGAACGATGATCTCAAGTCGGAAATCGAAACAAAGCCAAGAATCAAAGGTAGGAAGCAAAAGAAATGGATGAAAACCCTTGGTATTTGAGAGAAAATCTCGAAAAGTAGATAGGATAAGGTATGGAATGAAGTCAACTCAATCAAAAAGGTACTAAATAACTCGCCCATACTTACACCGCGGGTGCGCCAACACAAGCACCGCGGGTGCGCCATGCTCTCGGCATACCAAAATAATTCTCATGCACGATCACCGCGGGTGCGGTGCTACAATTACCGCGGGTGCGGTGCACACCGCGGGTGCGGTCCTTGCACTGCCGCGGGTGCGGTCATGCCACGGCCCTAAAAATGCAAAATGATGAATAGTACACCGCGGGGGCACTCATCTAAGAGCGCGGGTGCACTCTACTCACGGCAATGAACAGTACAAACTCAACTAAAATCGATCCGAAACGCTGAAACGAACAATCAACACCAACTAATACCTCAAATAAATAATAACCAATAATACTATAGCCCAAAACACAACTATAAACGACTAATCATAAACCCAATTAACACAATAAAGCTTAAACCGTACCGTACACCGGGCTCGGCTATTACAATCTCCCCTCCTTAGAGGAATTTCGTCCTCGAAATTGACGTCACGGCACGAACAACTCAGGATACCTCTCTCTCATCTCAGTCTCTGGTTCCCACGTAGCCTCCTCAATCAAATGGTTCCTCCAAAGGACTTTAACGATGCCGATCTCTTTGTTCCTCAGAACTCTAACTGTGCGATCCAGAATCTGAATCGGAATCTCATGGTAAGTCAAATTCGGCGTCAAGTCCAATGGCTCATGGCGAAGAACATGGGAAGGATCTGCAACATACTTCCTGAGCATCGATACGTGAAACACATTATGGACTCTGTCAAGATCGGGCGGTAGGGCTAATCTGTAGGCTCGGTCACCAACTCTGTCCAATATCTCGAATGGACCAATGAATCTAGGGCTCAACTTGCCCTTCTTGCCAAATCGCATCACACCCTTGAGAGGTGCTATCTTCAGAAAAACATGATCGCCAACCTCGAACTGCAAAGGTCTGCGACGAACATCTGCATAACTCTTCTGCCTCGACTGAGCAGTCTTCATCCTCTCTCTGATAACTGCAACAACATCGGCAGTCTGCTGGACCAACTCGGGACCCAACATCTTCCTCTCTCCAACCTCATCCCAAAACAAAGGGGATCTGCACTTCCTGCCATAAAGTGCCTCATACGGTGCCATGCCAATCGTCGCCTGGTAGCTATTGTTGTATGTGAACTCCACAAGTGGCAGCTTAGAATCCCAACTACTAGAATAGTCAATAGTACAAGCTCTGAGCATATCCTCCAGAATCTGAATGACTCTCTCTGACTGACCGTCGCTCTGAGGATGATAAGCTGTACTGAAAGCTAATCGAGAACCCAAAGCTCTGTGAAGACTCTTCCAAAACTCGGAGGTAAATCTAGGGTCACGATCAGACACAATCGACACGGGCACACCATGAAGTCTAACAATCTCGGCAATGTAGTCCTCGGCATACTGAGACATCGAATACGTCTTCTTGACTGGGAGAAAATGAGCCGACTTGGTCAATCTATCAACAATGACCCAAATGGAATTATAACCCCTCTGAACTCTGGGCAGACCAGTCACGAAATCCATAGTGATATGCTCCCACTTCCACTGAGGAATCGGCAAAGAAAGCAATGTCCCAGCAGGTCTCTGGTGCTCAATCTTTACCTGCTGACAAGTAAGGCACTGAGAAATGAACAAAGCAATATCTCTCTTCATACCTGGCCACCAGTAGAGTCGACGAAGATCCTGATACATCTTCGTACTGCCTGGATGAATCGAATAAGGTGCGGTATGAGCCTCTGTCAAGACGTCTCTACGAATATCGTCGCCAGAAGGAACACAAATGCGGCCTCTGAAAGTTACCAAACCATCACCATTCAGACTAAACTCTGAATTCCCTCTAGCCTCAGCTCTAGCTCTCATCTCTGTCAACTGAACATCAGTCGACTGCTCTCTACGGATCCTGTCCGTCAAAGTAGATCGAATGACCAACGCTGAAAAGCGAGCAATGGTACCTGGAATCACTAGATCAATCTCCTCTCTCTGCAAATCCATCAACAATGGTCTCTGAATCAAAGAACTCAAAGAAGCACTCGATTTGCGGCTCAAAGCATCAGCCACCACATTCGCCTTCCCTGGGTGATAACTGATCGTCACATCGTAATCCTTGACAAGCTCTAACCACCTCCTCTGTCGCATGTTGAGCTCTTTCTGCGAGAACAAATACTTCAAACTCTTGTGGTCTGTAAAGATCTCACACTTTTCGCCATACAGATAATGTCTCCAAATCTTCAGGGCGAAAACCACAGCTGCGAGCTCCAAATCATGCGTCGGATAATTCTTCTCATAATCCTTCAACTGGCGAGACGCATAGGCAATGACCTTACCTCGCTGCATCAACACTGCACCAAGGCCTCTCTTCGACGCATCGGTAAAGACAACAAAGTCCTCTGAACCACTGGGCAAAGAAAGAACAGGAGCTGTCGTCAATCTGTCCTTCAACTCCTGAAATGCACTCTGGCAATCGATAGTCCACTCGAACTTCACAGTCTTCCTCGTCAGATTGGACAATGGCAGGGCAATCTTGGAGAAACCTGAAATGAAACGACGATAGTAACCTGCCAAACCAAGGAAACTGCGAACCTCTGAAACAGTGGTAGGAATAGGCCAACTCTGAATCGCCTCTATCTTCAATGGATCAACAGCAATGCCATCTCTCGAAACCACATGGCCTAGAAAAGAAATCTGATCTAGCCAAAACTCACACTTCTTCAACTTGGCAAACAACCTCTTCTCTCGCAACAACTGAAGAACAACTCTGAGATGCTCTGCATGAAGCTCTCTGGTCTTGGAATAGATCAAGATATCGTCAATGAAGACAATGACGAAGCTATCCAGATAAGGCTTGAACACACGGTTCATCAGGTCCATGAAGACTGAAGGGGCATTGGTCAACCCAAAAGACATGACAAGAAACTCATAGTGACCATACCTGGTCCGGAAAGCTGTCTTAGGGATATCAGACTCCCTAACCTTCAACTGATAGTAGCCAGACCGAAGATCAATCTTCGAGAACACAGTGGCACCATGGAGCTGATCAAACAAATCATCTATCCGAGGCAACAGATACTTGTTCTTGACAGTCACTTTGTTGAGCTCCCTGTAGTCGATACACAGCCGCAAGGAACCATCCTTCTTCTTGACAAACAGAACCGGAGCTCCCCAAGGCGAAGAACTCGGACGAATAAAGCCTTTGTCTAAAAGATCCTACAACTGAGTCTTCAATTCCTTCATCTCGGTAGGGGCCATCCTGTACGGAGCCTTAGAGATAGGAACCGTACCTGGAGCTAAATCGATCACAAACTCAACATCCCTATCCGGCGGCAAACCCGGAACATCATCCTCAAACACATCAGCAAACTCCCTCACCACATCAATATCATCTACATTCAACTTAATCAATCTATCAACATCCACAATAGAAGCAAGAAATCCATCGCAACCTCTACACAACAATCTCTCAGCCTCAAGACAAGAAATAAAAGGAAGGACCAGCGAAGTACCTGCACTGGCGAGCGCTCCTCCCTGGCCATCATCTGCAAAAGTCACCTTCTTAGCAACACAATCGATAACTGCACTGTAAGTCGAAAGCCAATCCATGCCAAGAATAACGTCGAAAGCAACCATAGGGATAACAATCAAATCAGCGAAGACAACTCGCTCCTCAATACGAACAGGGCACGCAAAGACAATCGATGTCGGGCACAACACGTCCCCCGAAGGCAAAACAACATTAAGATGAAGGGGAAGAATAGAAGGAACTATACCCAAAGATCTCAAAAATAATTCAGACATAAAAGAATGAGTAGCACCAGTATCAATCAAAGTAGTAGCTACTCTGCCTGAAATCAAAATAGTACTAAGGATCAATGAAGATTCACGATTAATACCTTCCTTCGTCATGGAAAAGATACGACCCTGCACCTTCCCTTGGCTATCTCCCCTCGGGCAATTCCTAGCAACGTGGCCTGCCGCGCCACAACGAAAACAAGTATGAGTGCCCAATCTGCACTCTCCTCGATGATGCTTACCACACTTTGGACACTGCGGCTTCTCAGGATCAAATGGAACTGGAACTGGCGGAGGTCTAGGACTCGACTCCATCTTGCCCTTGCCCTTGAAACGATCCCTGCCCCTCTGATTAGAACCCTGACCTCTCTGAGCAATGGCCTGGTGTCTCTCTTGCCTCTCCCGGGCAATGTCCTTCTCATCCTGCTCGGCCAACAAAGCTTTGGACACAATCTCCTTGAAAGTAACAGCCTTGGACATGTTGATGTCACGACGAATCTCAGCTCTAAGGCCTCGAATGAAATGAGCGCCCTTGTCCTTGTCGTTCGAAGCAATATACGGAGCAAATAGGCAACCTTCCTCAAACTTCAGGATATACTGGCCAACATCCAAGCTCCCCTGTCTAAGTTCCAAGAACTCCGTAACCTTCCTCGCTCGAAGTGCGTCGGGGAAATACTTGTCGTAGAACAAGTCAGTGAACTCTGACCACTTCAGTGTCGCAACATCAACTCCAACTTTCGTAGCATTCCACCAAATGCGGGCAGCCTTAACCAACATGAACACTGCACAGCTAATCCTGTCTTTATCCTCGTACTGGAGATGATCGAAGATAGCTTCAAGCGCCTTGACCCACTCGACAGCAACTAGAGGATCGGTGCTACCTGCGAATTCCGGTGGATCCATTCTCTTAAAAGAAGAAAAGACGGCATCAGTGCCAACAGCCTGAGCAACTTGACCTCTCACTTGGCCTCGACCCTGACCTGCTCCTTGCAATCGGAGCAACTGCTGAATCTGATCGCTATGCACCTTAGCCTGCTCCTTAAGCAACTTGCCGAACTCGTCGACAACTCTCGAGGAAGAACTATCCTCACCCTCTGCTGCCTTACGCTTAGGAGGCATACTCTACAATTGCTCACAAGACACCAATCAATAAATATAACAATGGATAGATGCAAGAAAACATACCCGGACAGTTGAAAGTAGACGAAGTCATATGCATTGGTCCGAAGAACACCGCTCTGATACCACTAAATGTGACACCCTGACCCGATACAATTAAAATACAGCGGAATTTAAAAATTTTCTTTCAAACATGGAAGGAGTTTCAAAATACATTTTATAAAAGTGTTTACAAAATAACAACATGATCATTCCAATGACATAACAAAATACAAAATATCATTAGTGTGATCATGTTACAAAATGGTACAAAATAATCATCCTTCCAATCTTCGTATGCATATGACCCCCATCCACAGTCAACGTCCCGGTCCGTCGCTCTTATCTGCATCACATGAAAATAACTGAAATGAGAATAAATCTCAGCAAGTGGAACTCTTACATAGCAATGATACATAGTATACTCTGTAAAACATGGCTTTTAAATCATAAATACCATCGACTCTGAAACATGAATAACGTAGCAATAACTGTAGCAATAGCAATAGCAATAGATAGCAATACGATGGTATTTCTCTTTTCTATGGTTGGATTGATATCAATAGTATCTGTAACTGTGGTTGCCAATATCCCATCGATATAAATCGATAACTGTGAGGGGATAAAAGCCTATGGTCGATGATCATCTAATTGCATGCAATGCCATGGCTATGATTAATCAATCCAATAAAACATTTGAATTCTCAATAGCATTTAAGGCCGTCGTTTCGCAATCTCATAATATTTCTTGTATTCCCTTTATAACAATGGTGAGACATACAATGCCTCCAATAGATAATCAATGAAATGAATACATAGCAATGGATCAATGGAAGGGAATAACACTTTGAAACCTTTAAAACACAATACATATAATATCATGTGAGCAAAAAGGATGAAATTCCACTTACTACCAATAGAACACCTCAAATAAGCTCTTGGTACACCACCTACAACAATAATCCATAAATAACACCAATATCAACTCTAGATCCACAAGTACAAGCCAAATAATCCATTAAACAACTCAAACATCAAATCCAAAATAACCCTTAACTCAAAACCTCGTTAGAATCGCACCAAAAACTTACCTAAGCTTCCTTATACCACGGAGAACGATGATCTCAAGTCGGAAATCGAAACAAAGCCAAGAATCAAAGGTAGGAAGCAAAAGAAATGGATGAAAACCCTTGGTATTTGAGAGAAAATCTCGAAAAGTAGATAGGATAAGGTATGGAATGAAGTCAACTCAATCAAAAAGGTACTAAATAACTCGCCCATACTTACACCGCGTGTAGTAGCCCGAATGCCGAATTGGGTAATTAACGGATTAATGGTGATTAATCATGATCGGAAGGTCCGAAGATGGTTCGGAAGCACCGAAGAGTTCGGAAGGTCCGAAGTGAGATCGGAGGATCCGATCATTAGGTGTCAAGAGTTGATCGACACGTGGGAGTTCGGACGTTCCGAAGTGTATGATCGGAGGATCCGATCATGAGCTGTCAAGAGCCAGTGGACACGTAGCGTTCGGACGTTCCGAAGTGGTGTTCGGAGGATCCGAACATGGCCTATAAATAGTGGTCGGATTTCCTCATTTTGACTCGCCAATTCAGAGAGTTCCATAGCATTTCAGTCGTTTCTGACAGGTTCTAGTCTTGTTCCGAGATTTGGGCACTAGCGGGGAGCTGCTGGTCTTGTAGCAGAGCTGTGCTCTAGTTGGGAGCCAGCGGCATCAGCGGGCTAGCGACGGACGAAGGTTTGGAATTTTATCAGTATTTATCTCAGGATTATCTAGTTAAGTCTGGTAGATAAGTTTAGTGATGGTTTTCACTTGATGAATAGGCTTGGATTAGACCTGTTGTCTGGTTGTTCCAGTGGATTAGGATTGCTGTGATAGAGGTACGAAAGTACTATCCGAGATATCCTGGTTGAGTATACATTCATATATGTGTTGCATGATTATGTGGTGCATTGATATATGTCATATGATGCATGCTATTATGTCACGTTTATTACTGCACGTTGCATTTCATGTTGAGCCGTATCTCCTTCGAGATAGCCTTTGCTGTTGAGCTGTATCTCTTTCGAGATAAGCTATATCTTGGGGCCGCTCAGCCCTGTCTTGTGGACGCATGGACACCGAGAGTACACAGTGGCCGACGGGTCGGGAGGGCTTCGGTGGTCCGGGACATTTTAGGTCCACGTCTGTCTTGTAGTGGATGCAGTGACCCAGAGGTTGGACCGCGCGGCACTATCCACTTGGCGCCTCTAGACTGAGCATTGTTGAGATCCTTTTGTGATTCCTGTTTCTTGACTACCCCGGTATCATGATCATAGCATGTGCATTTCATATAGGTCTGTATACTCATACTTTTGTACTGGGCGTTCTTATCGCTCACGTCCTCGGTTTTGTTTATCTTGGACACCCCATTCCCTCGGGGCAGGTCTCAGGTTGGATGGTTCCGGAGGAGCAGGAGGAGGACGTTGAGTAGCCGGTTGGTTTAGTTTCGGTATCATTTGATTCGATATGGTTGTACCAGATATTCTTTACCTTATTTTGAGTTGTTCTAGAGTTCGTTTGGGTTGTATAACTATCATTTGTTAGTTGTTTCCGCTATTATCTCTGATTAGTAATTATTAAGTTAATTGCATGCTTAGTTTTCAATTAGTAGGTGATTCTGGAACGGGTCACTACATTTATGGTATCAGAGCATGCGTATGATTTTGGGATATAGATTTTGTTTTGGGATTTCCGTTGACCATTTTTCCCTATTCTATCTTGTAGCGATGGCTGACCATTTTGATGACGGGAGTAGTCAGGGGAGTGTAGGTCGATGGGGTGACCAGGATGATCTTAGGCGTCACCATGAGCATCGTCATCGTCGGGATGGTCCTAGGCGTTTCGATATGCATCGTTTCATGCAGATGGGGCCTAAGCCTTTAGTTGGCGGTGAGACTCCCGATGATGCGGAGGATTGGTTAGAGCGCATGGAGAGTTGTTTCCGCGCATTCCAGTGCACCGATGAGCAGAAGATGGAGACCCTTAGTTTTCTTCTTGAGGGCCGTGCTCGCAGGTGGTGGCGATCGACTTCTGCGCCGATAGTTCAGTCTCAGGGTAGAGCGACTTGGGCCGATTTCCGTGCAGCGTTCATGCAGCTGTACTTTCCTCCAGCCCTTCGCCAGGCCAAGACGATTGAGCTCTTGAACCTGAAGCAGGGGAGTATGTCTGTTGATGAGTATCAGCAGAAATTCTTTGAGTTATTACCCTTCGCTCCTCATATCAGTGGCAGTTCTGAGGCCAAGTATGATCATTTCCTCCAGGGCCTTAATCAGGAGATCTTTGATCGAGTCACTGTCTGTGATAATCCTACTTCGTACGATGGGTTGGTGAACCGGTGTCGTCAAGCAGAGATCAGTCTCCAGCGTGGTAGGGCTATTCTTTCTTCTAGACCTCCGAGTACTTTGAGGCCTCGATCTCAGTCGTTCAAGAAATCTGGTTCGTCTTCTTCTGGATCTAGATCTCGATCTAGCGGTGTTTTCCGCTTTGGTAAGAAGAAGGAGTCTTGTGCGCATTGTGGGAAGAACCATCCATCGGAGCAATGCCGAGTAGCCGCAGGAGCTTGTTATCAGTGCGGAGAGATGGGGCATATTAAGAAGAATTGTCCTCAGTTGCGAGGTGGAGCAGGATCTGGTTCTGGATCTCAGGCGACTGTTCAGCAGAGGAGGCAGGGTCAGGCAGTGGGTAGTTCGAATCTTCGACCTCGTGCCCAAGGTCAAGTTTTTGCGTTGAACCAGGATCAGGCTGCAGACGAGACCGAGAGAGTCATAGCAGGTACTTTTTGTTTATGCGGTATTCCTGCTTTTGTTCTTATAGATACCGGAGCATCTCATTCATTCATTTCTGCACGATTCGTTAAACGTCATAAGTTACCGTATGTTTCTCTAGACGTCATTCTTTCTGTTTCTACCCCGATGGGTCATTCGGTTTTAGCCAAGCGTCTAGTGATGGGTTGTCCTTTAGATTTTGAGGGTAACGAGTTGACTGCGAATCTTATGATTCTGGAGATGGAAGATTTTGATTGTATTTTGGGTATAGACATTTTGACTACCTACCGAGCTACTGTGGATTGTTACCAGAAGCTTGTTCAGTTTCGTACGACTGAGAGCTCTAGTTGGTTTTTCTATGGTGAGGGAGCGCGACCTCCGATGCCAGTAGTATCTGCTCTGAAAGCCTGTCGTGCTTTAGAGGCGGGCGGGGAAGGCTACCTCATCTATACAATTGATACGTCCACAGGTAGTGTTGGTATAGAGGATATTCCAGTGGTTTGTGAATTTCCTGATGTATTTCCAGAAGAGATTCCTGGTTTTCCTCCGGTTAGAGAGGTGGAGTTTGGCATTGAATTAATGCCAGGGACTGCACCGATTTCTCGTGCCCCCTATCGTCTGGCTCCGTCAGAGATGAGAGAGCTGAAGCAGCAATTGCAGGATCTTCTTGATAAGGGTTATATTCGCCCGAGTGTTTCGCCTTGGGGAGCTCCAGTCTTGTTTGTCAAGAAGAAGGATGGATCGATGCGGTTGTGCATTGATTATCGCCAGCTGAATCGGGTGACGATCAAAAACAAGTACCCATTACCCCGTATTGATGACTTGTTCGATCAGCTTCAGGGTACTTCTGTTTACTCCAAGATCGACTTGCGATCAGGTTATCATCAGATGAGAGTCAGAGATGATGATATTTCCAAGACTGCATTTCGTACTCGTTATGGGCATTACGAGTTTCTAGTTATGCCATTCGGATTGACGAATGCGCCAGCGGTGTTCATGAATTTGATGAACCGAGTCTTCCGAGATTTTCTGGATCAGTTTGTGGTGGTTTTCATTGACGATATCTTGATCTATTCTCATAGTGTGGAAGAGCATGTCCAGCACTTGAGGATTGTGTTGCAGATTCTTCGCGAGAAGCAATTGTATGCTAAGCTGAGTAAGTGCGAGTTCTGGATTGATCGTGTAGTATTCCTTGGTCATGTGATTTCCAAGGAAGGAATTTCTGTGGATCCCAGCAAGATTGAGGCAGTGCTAAATTGGTCACGACCTACGACGGTGGCTGAGATCCGTAGTTTTCTAGGTCTAGCAGGGTATTATCGTCGCTTCATCGTGAATTTCTCCCAGGTAGCTAGACCTTTGACGCAACTTACTCGGAAGGATGTTCCATTTGAGTGGTCATCTGAGTGCGAAGATAGTTTCAGAGAGCTTCGTCGACTTCTGACTTCTGCACCTGTTTTGGCGTTACCGTCAGGATCTGATGGTTTCAGTGTTTACACCGATGCCTCTTCTCAAGGCTTAGGGTGTGTGTTGACGCAAAACGGTCATGTGATTGCTTATGCTTCCAGACAGCTGAAATCTCACGAGGAGAAGTATCCTACTCATGATCTAGAGTTGGCAGCTATTGTGTTCGCGCTGAAGATTTGGCGTCATTACTTGTACGGGGTTAAGTTTGAAATCTTTACTGATCATAAGAGTCTGAAATATCTGTTCACTCAGGCTGAGTTGAACATGAGGCAACGTCGTTGGATGGATTTGCTGAAAGATTATGACTGCGAGATCAAGTACCATCCAGGATCTGCAAATCTCACAGCTGATGCTCTTAGTCGCAAAGTGAGAGTTTCTGCACTTCAGACCAGTGCTATGATTAGTACTATTCAGGATTGTTGTTCGTTGGGATTTAATTTCAAACATCGGAAAGGTATGGAGAGCATTCGTGTTGCTACCATTTTATCTGAGCCAGCCTTGTTCGCTCGGATTCGAGATGCTCAGATGTCTGATCTCAAGACTCAGAGATTAGCTCGGTTAGCGGGTGGAGATAGCGGTTTCCATTATCAGTCTAATGGTCTTCTGTGTTTGTCTAATCGAGTTGTAGTACCAGAAGATGATAATTTGAGGGAGGAGATCTTATCTCATGCTCATCGAAGTAAGTTGAGTATTCATCCAGGAAGTAATAAGATGTATAAAGACTTGAGGACACGATTTTGGTGGAAAGGGATGAAGCGCAGTGTTTATCAGTTTGTTTCCAAGTGTCTTGTTTGTCAACAGGTTAAGGCAGAGCACCGTCGACCTGGAGGATTATTGTTGAATCTACCTATTCCTGAATGGAAGTGGGAGCATATCGCGATGGATTTCATTACTCACTTGCCATTATCGTCGAGGAATAGTGACGCTATTTGGGTAGTGGTGGATCGACTCACCAAGTCTGCTCATTTTCTGTCTTATAACCGGGATTTCACTTTCGATCGTATGGCTCGATTGTACATTCAGGAGATTGTACGTTTGCATGGAGTGCCTGTCAGTATTGTCAGTGACAGAGATCCTCGTTTTACCTCACGGTTTTGGGGTAGTTTCCAGTCAGTTTTGGGTACTACACTGAGTCTGAGTACTGCTTATCATCCGGAGACTGACGGTCAGTCAGAGAGGACTATCCGTACGCTTGAGGATATGTTGCGAGCCTGTGTTATGGATTTCGGACCCGCTTGGCAGGATCATTTGCCTTTGATTGAGTTCGCGTACAACAACAGCTACCATCGTAGTATTGGTATGGCACCATTTGAGGCGTTGTATGGGCGACGTTGTCGTACTCCTTTATTCTGGGACGAAGTTGGTGAACGACATGTTGAGGGACCGGAGTTAGTCCAGCAGGCTATTGATAAAGTTGCAGTAATCAAGAAGAGGATTAAGATTGCCCAGGATCGACAGGCTAGTTATGCGAACACCAAGCGGCGACCTCTTTATTTTCAGCCAGGTGAGAAAGTGTTTCTCCGAGTTTCGCCTTTTCGCAGGATTTTGAGATTTGGTCTCAAGGGTAAGCTATCTCCGAGATTCATTGGTCCTTTTGAGATTCTAGAATGTGTGGGAGATTTAGCTTACAGGTTAGCATTACCTCCGTATTTGTCCGGTATTCATGATGTGTTCCACGTATCTTTGTTGAGACGATACGTAGCAGATGAGTCTCACATCTTGCATCCCTCTGAAGTTCAACTTGAATCAGATTTGTCTTACGTAGAACGACCAGTTCAGATTCTCGATCGCAAAGACAAGGTGTTGCGGAATAAGATCATTCCTCTTGTCTTAGTACAGTGGCAGCGCAGAGGCACTGAAGAAGCCACTTGGGAGTTAGAGAGTCGTATGCGTTCAGAACATCCAGAGCTCTTTTGAGTTTTGCTTTGTATATGTTTGTGTTTTTCAATTGTAATCGAGATATCAGTTGTATTCAACAACAATTGAGATATAATAGCGATGTTGTTATTTCGTTTTGTTCATTCTCTAAGCCTGATTTCGAGGACGAAATCTTTTAAGGGGGGGAGAATGTAGTAGCCCGAATGCCGAATTGGGTAATTAACGGATTAATGGTGATTAATCATGATCGGAAGGTCCGAAGATGGTTCGGAAGCACCGAAGAGTTCGGAAGGTCCGAAGTGAGATCGGAGGATCCGATCATTAGGTGTCAAGAGTTGATCGACACGTGGGAGTTCGGACGTTCCGAAGTGTATGATCGGAGGATCCGATCATGAGCTGTCAAGAGCCAGTGGACACGTAGCGTTCGGACGTTCCGAAGTGGTGTTCGGAGGATCCGAACATGGCCTATAAATAGTGGTCGGATTTCCTCATTTTGACTCGCCAATTCAGAGAGTTCCATAGCATTTCAGTCGTTTCTGACAGGTTCTAGTCTTGTTCCGAGATTTGGGCACTAGCGGGGAGCTGCTGGTCTTGTAGCAGAGCTGTGCTCTAGTTGGGAGCCAGCGGCATCAGCGGGCTAGCGACGGACGAAGGTTTGGAATTTTATCAGTATTTATCTCAGGATTATCTAGTTAAGTCTGGTAGATAAGTTTAGTGATGGTTTTCACTTGATGAATAGGCTTGGATTAGACCTGTTGTCTGGTTGTTCCAGTGGATTAGGATTGCTGTGATAGAGGTACGAAAGTACTATCCGAGATATCCTGGTTGAGTATACATTCATATATGTGTTGCATGATTATGTGGTGCATTGATATATGTCATATGATGCATGCTATTATGTCACGTTTATTACTGCACGTTGCATTTCATGTTGAGCCGTATCTCCTTCGAGATAGCCTTTGCTGTTGAGCTGTATCTCTTTCGAGATAAGCTATATCTTGGGGCCGCTCAGCCCTGTCTTGTGGACGCATGGACACCGAGAGTACACAGTGGCCGACGGGTCGGGAGGGCTTCGGTGGTCCGGGACATTTTAGGTCCACGTCTGTCTTGTAGTGGATGCAGTGACCCAGAGGTTGGACCGCGCGGCACTATCCACTTGGCGCCTCTAGACTGAGCATTGTTGAGATCCTTTTGTGATTCCTGTTTCTTGACTACCCCGGTATCATGATCATAGCATGTGCATTTCATATAGGTCTGTATACTCATACTTTTGTACTGGGCGTTCTTATCGCTCACGTCCTCGGTTTTGTTTATCTTGGACACCCCATTCCCTCGGGGCAGGTCTCAGGTTGGATGGTTCCGGAGGAGCAGGAGGAGGACGTTGAGTAGCCGGTTGGTTTAGTTTCGGTATCATTTGATTCGATATGGTTGTACCAGATATTCTTTACCTTATTTTGAGTTGTTCTAGAGTTCGTTTGGGTTGTATAACTATCATTTGTTAGTTGTTTCCGCTATTATCTCTGATTAGTAATTATTAAGTTAATTGCATGCTTAGTTTTCAATTAGTAGGTGATTCTGGAACGGGTCACTACACCGCGGGTGCGCCAACACAAGCACCGCGGGTGCGCCATGCTCTCGGCATACCAAAATAATTCTCATGCACGATCACCGCGGGTGCGGTGCTACAATTACCGCGGGTGCGGTGCACACCGCGGGTGCAGTCCTTGCACTGCCGCGGGTGCGGTCATGCCACGGCCCTAAAAATGCAAAATGATGAATAGTACACCGCGGGGGCACTCATCTAAGAGCGCGGGTGCACTCTACTCACGGCAATGAACAGTACAAACTCAACTAAAATCGATCCGAAACGCTGAAACGAACAATCAACACCAACTAATACCTCAAATATATAATAACCAATAATACTATAGCCCAAAACACAACTATAAACGACTAATCATAAACCCAATTAACACAATAAAGCTTAAACCGTACCGTACACCGGGCTCGGCTATTACAGATATGATTTGAAATTATGATATTGGGAGAATTATGATTTGCTTATTATTATGTGTTCTGGATATACTGATCGGTATATAAATGAGTCAGATCGGAGAACTGACTGTGTATGTATTTTTTATGATTTTCAGAACTGATATGATCGAGATTGTACAGATTTGAGATTATGATCTGTTATTGTTGAGATTATGAGTTGTACTGATAGTGATTATGAGCCATGTTATTATATATGTGATGTTGAGATTGACGGGGTTATTGAGATGGTATTGTTATGCCGTCGAAACATCAGTAGATTGATATTAATTAGATTCGCTATTGATTGAGACTGTATCGTTGTATAGTTGACATTGATCAGATTATATCTTGATTTGAGTATTGATCAGAACAGGTCTTGAATTGAGTGTACATTGACACAATATATTCGATATTGTCATTGCCAGATTGATATTGACAGGCAGTGAGTTCGAGACTTCGACAGAACTAAAAAAAAGGTATAAATCAATGTTGATTTGGGATTGCAGAACTCGAGTTTGATTTGACTTGAGTCTCCCAAAATCACATATTTTACCTTATTGCATTGATATTTGCAATTGAATGAGATGGATATCTTTGGTCTACTGATTTATGTATTGAGTCATAGGCGGATGCATCTAGTCGTAGAAGAGTGATCTCGTGACAGAGGTGCCAGATAGTGATGGAATCGTCACTGGCCCATTGCACATTGTCACAGAGGTTTGGCAGGATATGCCAGGGCTGATATGCCTAGATGATTGGCAGATATGCCAGGGAGGATGTGCCTAGTCTATGGCTGATTCTCCAAGATGCCGGACGTTTGGTCGTATCGATATGTTGGGGATTAGAGCAGCTCCTATCACTGAGATTCGATACGGAAAGGGCCAAAGTCAGTGAATACGAACGTACCACCACCCCGATCGGGAGTGTAGGTTGGTGTATGTTCTTATTTAGATCGAGATCCCAAGATTAGGACGAGTCGAGTCAGAGTCTAAAAGTCATAGAGTGTGATACAGAGTTGCATTGATTCATGTGAGTATAAGAGCCACATAGTGTGATTCAGAGTTTGTATTGATTCATGTTTATGATTTTGATACATGTTATGAATATCTGTTTCATACTTTTATATCTTTCTGTTTATATGAAATGCATGTATACATGATTTATACTGGGAATGTAATTCTCACCGGAGTTATCCGGCTGTTGTCTTGTTTGTATGTGTGCATGACAACAAGTGGGACATGATCAGGATCAGGAAGAGGATGAGAAATTATAGTTAGCGTGGTGATCCAGGCCCAGAAGCAGAATATGATTCAGCACTGGATGTATAGTCGTTGAACCTAGTTGAGATAGAGACATGTAGTACATGACTTGCACTTTGATATTGACATGTTTATCAGATAGAAAACTATTACGTTTCCGCATTTATAATTTTAAAAAAAAATTAGTCCCACTTTTCTTAATTGTTATATTTGACATGAACAATAATTAAGACATGAATTAGCGTCCGGGTCCCCACAGAAGTTAACATGATTGCTCAATAATGAAGGAGAGTAGAACTCCCTGTTTTGTGAAGGAGTTCACTAAAATTAGCAGCTGCCCAATATGATGAGCGAAAATTTTGATATTCAAAATTTTCGAGTTTCATTATATGAACAAGACTTGTATCTTTGATACATCGGCGCTCTCGGATCGTCGATCATGGTTATAATGAGTTCGGAATCATTTTTTTAGTAAGTTTGGAATTTACTAATTAAATGTTGTTGCTAATAGTGGTGACTACTAACATGTACAAATTCTCATAAATGTTCTAGAGTAGTCTAGAATTAAATTAACTAAGGAGTTAATTTTATAAATTAAATGATGGTTATTTAATTTAATTAATCTACATATGCATGTATATATTTTATATGGTGATATAAAATATGTGTATGTGATATTAATATATCATGTATTATTAAAAGTTAATACATACATTATATAGAGTTTTTGTGGGAGATGAACTCCTAATTGGATTAGGAGTCAACTTCTATATATACATCATATGCGGTTAAAAAAAAAAGAAAAGTTTTGCGCACAAAACAAAAAAAATTCTCTCCAATTCCCAAAGTAAAAGTCACGGCCAACATAAGGAAAATTGGAAGAGATTTTGGCAATAAAAAGCAAAATTGATTTGCTTAATATTTATTAAGAATCAATATTATTAGTTAATATTTGATTAAGAATTAATTACCAAGATTAAGCAAAAATCCTTGTTTATGAAGCATGTAACTCACGACCACCTTATAGGAATTTGTGTGAAAAATTTCAGCCACTTTTTTTTATCTTCCATCATCGTGCCGCTTTGTCTCCAGATTTATGGAAATTCAGAAGCTACAGTCTCAACGCATAAATCGTTTCTGATTTAGTGCAATCCAAACGAGGAACAGAACTTTCGATGGTGGACCTAATTAGGCGATCAAATGAGAAGAGCCGTTCATAGGAAATTACAAGAAGGGTTATATCTGACTAAACAACGGAATAGTTTGGAGTCGAGCGTCCTAAGAACAAAATTTTTAAATTTTCGTTGCGTCTTGGGTGCGAGAATACGATGTCCCAACAGGTTTTGCATCATTTTATTATTATATGATGCTATCTCATTTTGTGCAGTGTTATGAACTCCTTTTTCATGCAACTTTGATATTCAATCTTATGGGTGTGCAGATTCTACTGTTTTTTTCTTATGAAATTGTGTATTTATATTATGTTCGTTGTGTTGTGATTAGTATTTACTACTGGGTTTTTATGAAATTTTTACCAACACATTGCTTTCAAATAAATTGAGTACAGATTTATGGTGAGGCATAAGAAACATTGTCGTCCTTTGTGATGGTGAATTAATCTACTTTGATCAAGTGGGATGTAGGATCGCCTTTATCCAAACCACTATGTATCTTTGTGTCGTCTTTATATTTGAACACGAGAAAACACCAACACTCAAACACCTTACACTCGATCAAGAACTTAGCACTTCCATACACTGATTCTTGCAATACATATAAAAATATCCACAACTCAACGAAGTACTTTTACAATACAATTTTATTTACAAATATTTAACACTCAATATTCATATATTTCGTTATACACATGCAATCTGTGCGCCTTGTTGCTAGTGTATAATAAGTGATGTTCAGAGTCACCAAATATACGTTTCATACTCTGGCAATCCTTAAATAATTGTTAGGTAAATTGATTATTTTTATGGATTTTTATTCTTGCCTCTAAATAGATATTTTTTTATCTACTCAAATAACATAAAACCAGAATTAAAAATACAATTTTAAACATTATACCAATATAATTACACTTTATTAAAAAAACACTAATCTGATTCAAATTAAATAGTTTTAGCCATTAAATGTTGATATATTGTACCTTTATTTAAGTAAATGTATATTTTAGCAAATAAAAATATTAAGGGCTAATATAATTAAATTTTAGTGATTTACATCATTATTAGATATATAGGACTATTTAGAAAATAAAAATATACACGGAATAGATTTGTAAAAAAAAGTTGAGTGAGTCTCATGTGAGACCGTCTCACGGATCATAATCCGTGAGACGGGTCAACCCTACCCATATTCACAATAAAAAGTAATACTCTTAGCATAAAAAGTAATACTTTTTCATGGGTGACCCAAATAAGAGATCCGTCTCACGAATATGACCCGTGAGACCGTCTCACACAAGTTTTTGCCAAAAAAGTTACTTTAGTGAGCCATACATAGGAAGTAATTCGTAATGAGCGGATGATTCATGATTGTCTATGACCTCAACAAAAAATGAGCCAAACATAGAATAACAATGATCGTAGAATCTACTCACAACCTATCCTACACACCAAGGTATACCGAATTCTTTCCTGTATATAAACGTGACTATGTTCTGTTGAAAGGAAAAATACAAAGAATTGATGGCATCAGGTGACAAACAAGTGAAGCCAGGTCAAGAATATTAACATGTATATAAGTCATGCACATTTCCTCGACGGAGCATACCATACTGTCAATCAATTTCTAAGGAAAACGATGATATGAAAGGTTTTTACAGCACTAGAAAGTGTAGGAGCTGCAAAACTATACATTTATACAGGTACTCTATTTCCACGTCGACGATCAAAGAACTGCAAAGAACACACAATTCCGAATATCAGGATAACGAAAACGAGCATGAGCAGGTCTATTTCATACATAGTCTAACCCTTGTTACTTTAGTTAAAAATGGTTCAAACCCTTGTTACTTTAGTTAGGATTAAGTCTAATGGCAGAATCATTCTTTTAAATGGACTACATAACCATAAAATATATTGTAGAATCCAAATGCAGTACACGTAAAATTCATGCACTATTTAATTGTTAAATTGTTTATTTAAGTTTAAAATTATTTATAGCGATGCATGTTTTATGAAATTGCATTATTTTAAATTATTTATGTTTATGTTATGCACGTTAAAATGTTTTCTCGAGTTTCATGTTTCATGCGATTATTCGATGTGGGATCGAGAAAAAAGAGACCGCCGACTATTTTGGCAATTTTAAAATGTGGTATTTATTTTAAGTTCGGTTTGGGGCATTTTAAACGATTTATTGAGTTTTTAGCATTTTAAAAGCCTAATTTAATTTATTAGGTGATTATAAGATTTTTAAACTTTTAAAGTTTAATGCATGTGCATTTTATTTCAAATTTAGGGATGCTAATAAATTAGTGGAGAATTGGTATTTTAATTATCATGTTAATTGCTTATTATTTATTTAATTAAGCTAATTAGCCCCTAATTACCCCTAATTAATCACACACGTTACACACACTTACACGTTTTTACACACACCATCAGCACACACATTTCATTCCATATCATTTCAGATTTTTGAGAGCAAAACTAGGGTTCTTAGAGGTTAGAGCATCCGCCCCTCTCCCCTGTAATTTTCCAGCAAGTTTCGTCATTTTTCTTCAAGAAAATCGTGCCACGTTTGTCCTGGATCCTCTTTCGCATTCTTCTCGCTTCGGTGTCGTCGTTTCGGTAACTTTAAAGATTAAAGACATGTATATTCTATTTTCTCTGCGTCGATTTCGTCATATTATGTGTTGTGTTGTTTATTATGAGTAAAAATCCATGTGTGATGTGCAAAGTTTGAGCAGAAAATTGTTGGATCGATTTTCGAAACGTTTTTAGATCTAAAACTCGTAATTTGCTGTCATTTGAATTACTGCAATTTTTCTGTCGAGTTTCTGGAAAAACATTTAACATATGAAACGTAGAACTTTTCGATACCTTCGATTTGACGGTAAATTCAAAATATTTGGATAAGAAATGAATGAGTTATCATCGTTTTCGTGGGACTGCTCAAACTGCGATTTTTATGAAAATTTGTTCTTGACATGTTCTTGAAGTTATTTGTTGCATGCTTCGATGGGCATCGCCGAGCTTGTGCTACTGCATTTAGATATGTTATGGGATGTATTTATGTGTTATTTGATGGTTCTTTTGGGTCGGGATTGGCTTGAGATGTAATAGAAGTCATAGGAAGCGAAACGCCGTCGAATTACGGGTTATTGTTGTATTGAAGTTGCTTGTTGATGCTTGGGGACGTTTGGAGTGTTTGTACGAGTTTGAATAAATGTAATAGCATCCTATGATGAGTCTCGAGGTGTTGGTTCATGGTCCTTAGGCTTGGATTGAATGAGTGAATAAATAAGATAGCGAATTTTCGTGAGTTTCCATGTGCAGAGGCTACCCGGACCCCGACACGGAGTCCGTGTCTCTTTTTCCTTCAAAATGTGAATTTCCAGCACCTACCCGGACCCCTACACGGGGTCCGTGTACCCCCATTTTAAAAAAATTTTAAAAAAAATATGAATATAAAGTATAGGATTTGTTTTGTGGGTATGAATATAAAATATATGATTTGTTTTGGGGTTCTATGTCATGGTTTAGTACGATGATTAAACGAGGTCAAGTCCCGAGTGATTCAGAATGTCATAAGCTATTTATTTACTTCGGTGGCGAGCTCGAGTACCCACGTCTAAGATATGAAAGTTAAGTGTTTGAGTTCATGCTAGTATGTGCAGCAGTGGCACCAAGCGAGATCCAACAAATCCCTCAACGCCAAGTAAGTATGTTCGACGTGCAAAGAAAATACTTTTAAGTTTTTGAGGTATGCTAAATGTCTTGTGACCAAATTATGTATGGAATTGGAAAGCGGTAAAGTATGACCAGGGACCAATCCACCCCGTTAAATTATGAACGAGTTTAGATCAGGATTGGAAAGCGGTAAAGTATGACTAGGGATCAATCCACCCGTTAAATTATGAACGGGGATCTCATGTATGTGGCAATGGATCTTCCCTCTCAGCCCATAATGTGGTTTAGTCTAATCAGGAGCATTTATGTATGGGTAGCTTGCTTTGAAACATATCTCTACGCAAAATGATGTTATGTATGCTCAAGTCTGTATGATGCAAGTATGTTTAGGAAAAGTCTTATGATGATGACACATCTATGTTTATGCTACTACGTTCAAGTTTCAAGTATGTTTATGCTACTATGTTCAAGTTTCAAGTATGTACGCTCTATTTTAAAGACGCATGTGATTTTATTACGTACTACTTGTTATATCCAGTTTATACATGTTGAGTCTTTAGAGTCACTAGACTTGATCGATGCAGGTGAGGATGACTTTGAGGAGACGAGGGGTGGGGACCAATGAGCCGGCTTGGACTGAGCAGGAGGCTAAACTCGAGGACCGCCCATGTTTTTAAGAAATTATGAAATGTTTCAAATACTCTGATTTTAATGAAGTGGTTTTTGATGTTTAAATGATTATTACTTTTGGCAAACTTGGTTTTGGTTGTTTTGATTGCAAATGTTTTCAGACGAGCAGGTTATTTTAATGCAAATTTGAAAGTTTATTTTGTATTTAAGAAAATTTTTATTTTTTCGCAAATTTCAAGTACTTCAGAATACGGTACGTTACATATATCCATAGGTAGCATGACATCTCTAAATAAACAAGTGATCAGTTTCTTTTTCCACTAGTCACGTAGTTCCACTTGGAAGACGTTTAATTCATTGATGTAATTCAGCATTATTCCAAGGCTTCATCTTTGAGGGATTTCAAATGGAAGGTCGTAAATTAGTAAATTAACCATATTAATATTCAAGGGCCAATATCAATTGTTCAATCAATAAAATAAAAATAACTACCGAATTTGATACCACAAATCAGATTTCGAAGATGATCTTCATTGTTCAATTAATACGTCACAGCTCCTACTAACATGGAAGAATTCCAGCAAAACATGTGGAGCACTCTATGCAAGGAGACCACGAAAACTTAACACAACATTCACACACCAGACAATGTCCTAGGCTAGAGCCATGAGCAATATTGACCATCCATCAAACCATAAAAAATGGTCGGAATCCTTCTATGTGATCCTTTATTAGTTACTAGCATTAAAGCCATAATTGTTTCTGCATTTGAAAAGAAAATAATTCTAATAACAATGAAAACAAGCATACCGATCTAACAAGAGGCTGCTGGAAAATCCAACCTATGATAGGTATCTTCTGCAGAAAAACAGCCAAAGTTGGCCAAAATCCACTGCAAATACATGATAAATACCAAATCAAGAAGGGGAAGATGGAGACTAACAATAGTTAAAACAATTATCATCTTGTATTCTGAGAAGTAGTGCACCTAAAGAGTACAACGAAACCATATGCCTCGAGGATCATCTCTAGTACGGCCCATCCAATTATAACAAGAACGAAGCCAGCACCAAATGAAACTGTTCCCTATAGAAAATGTGATACAAGATGAGACAAAAATCCATATGAATGGCAAGTCATTTATAAGCCTAGTGAACCTTATAATTTGAACGTTTCATGAAGAATTGTGCAGACGACTTTAGTCCAATGGTTAATGCCACTCCTGAGATGAAGAGGACCTGTTGAATTAAACAAGACAGCTAGTGGAAAATGAGACATGAAAAGAATAATTGGGAAACACCTAGTCAACCATTAGAATCATAAACTTACGTTCCCCATTGCCAGCAGTCCCTTATCGAAAAAGAAAATTATCCCCAGAAATGAAAAGAACACTCCAAAACCAGTCAAACCGAGCCCAATTTCTGTTTCATGAAAACAGAGTAAAAAAGAACAAGAGCAAGTCCGTTATTTTCATACTCCCAAATTAAAACCTCCTCCAGAACATCAGGACATCAAATTTTGGCAAAACGAAGGAATGAAACTCAAATGCCACTATCTATGCAAATAAACAAAGTTGATAAACAAATACACGATAGCTTGATTGCTTACGTAAAAAAATGAATAATGTTGGTTTACGATTAAATCTTAGGCACCCTCAATTTATTGCTGCAAGGTTATCGAAGATTCAAAGCAGAAATTTAATCCAAATAACTAGGTTGATCTATAAACCACAATTCTCGTTGTTGAACAGCATAGAAACAGGCAAAAATCAGCGACTTTTCGTCACCACCAAAAAATCCGCAAAATGCCTATAAACACATGCTTGCACACGATGCACCAACACGCACGAACAACAATCACATAAAACAATCATTAAAAAGAAAAAATAAAAAGGAATGAAGATGCGAGGATGACATCAACTCACTTTTCCGGTCGTTCATCTCGAAGGCCATCATCTTCGCTGATTCAGATTCGAGCACAGAACGCCACAATGCTCAACTCAAAAAATAATCTTCTATGCGAACGGTTTCAACAAGATCAATCCCCGCTTTAAAAGAAACTCAAAATCAATGAAAAATGAAGAAAACCATAACATTTACTGTCGCGACAAATCTGAAGCTCCCTTGTTTGTTCTACAGGAGAAGGGGAAGAAAAAATATTAACTGCCCATTTGAGGAAATGATTCGACTCTAGGCATTAGACTGTACTGAACCACCGGTTCGAGGTTTAAAAAACTGGGTCCTTTATCTAATCGTATCCATGAACCGTCGATTCCGATTCTGTTCGATTATTTATTTAAAAATAAAAACTAAAAATTTATTGTTAAATAATGGGGAAAAAGTCTGAAACGTGCTGAATCTATTTTTTCTTCTTCTATAAATTAATGATAAAATAAGTCAAATAATGAAATTATATAGATATATTTGTTTGATTAATATTAATATATATTAGTTGCCAATTTGTGTCAGAAATTAATACATTAAAAAATTATATCATAACACTACTCGTTAAATAATTATTTACATAACTATTACTTCGTTGAATATTTTATTTTGCAAGACGGACATACCTCATTAAAACCTTACAAAAAAAAAACTCAATAGGACGATAACCTAATGAAAGAAAAAACATCAAATCTCTGCCTTTTTGCTAATCGACTTATTGAACCTTGTTACGAAAAACCGCTGAGAAAATTTATAAACAAATCATAGAGAATTATCTGAACTATTCTCCCCATTGCAAGCATGAAACGTCCCTACTCTTGCTGAACTTAAATAATACAATAAATTTTTTTATAACTCACAACAATAACTCTTCATTGAAAATAATTAATTAAAGCTTCCATTTGGGAAAAATGCTAAATGAAAAGCTAGTTTGATACCATATCCAAATAAATTTCAAAGTCTAAAAAAATAACTCGAACATCCATAAAATCAAGTATTAAAAACTCCTAAAAAAAACTTTTGATTTCATGATCCAAAACCTATGATATTATGGTATGAAGTGACTGCCGTTGTAGGACACTTAGGAGGGACGTTTTTCCATTGAGTTAAGGGTACATAGATGCCAAGACCACGACTGCACACGCACGGGAGAAAGCTGGAACGAAAACTTCATGTTTATGCACTAGGGTTTCAACTAGGAAGAAGCAACACGTGCGGCTCGACCAGGGCTTGACCAAGGATCGGGCTGGACGTGGTTAGGTGTGTGGAAGAGTTCTAGCCAAGCACAACGACTAGGGAAGAGTACATGCGAGATAGGATTCTTCCCATGCCAACCGAGGGCAGCAGCTGTGCGAGGGATGTCACGGCTTGGCCAGGGGGTCCTGGCTAGGTCTGAGGGTGGTCCAATGAGGGTCGTGAGGGTTCGGGCTCGGGTGGTGGCTCGGGTGAGGAGTCCTCAATGAGTTGGAGACTTAATTACATGTATCGGCCGCGGATCATGTGCAGAAAATTTGGCGTAGGCTAGGGGTTGGTTAAAGGGGTCAGGAACGATTAAAAATCCTAACATCGTATAGTAAAATGAAACAGCGTATAAAATGCTCAAATCCTCTCAAGTCGTAAAATCACAAGAGTGCGGAAAAACATAAGGTCCTCAGGTCATATCGCCCACCAAGTCTTCCGACTCAGAGTTCAGCACCTCCAGTCCCCTCGTCATCGAACTCACGTGCATCACACACGCCTAATGAGTCTAAAGACTCAACACACCTATATCATAAATAACAAATACATACGTAACACACAGCAGTGAAAAATATAATACTCAACATAACTTTCATGAACTTCAAAAGCTTAATGTAAACGTGTCGAATGTAATCGTGACGTGTCAAACATTTCATCGTTAATCATCATTCATCATTTCTCATTGGTGAAATCAGTTCATTAGAGGTGACTATCGTACATCATCATTTACGATGGATCCATCATACATAGAACCGCTGTACCCGGCGGCTGTCGGACATCAATGACATGATTACCCCATCCACTGTGCCTATGACTCATCATCATCATTTACATATATGTCTTATTCATTTAAATATATGTCGATAGCCACAACTAACTCTCATAATTCAAAACATCATCATTTACATCACTTATAAAAATCGTGTACAAATGTAATTTCCTTTAAATTCAAGCAGGCAACGTATATTTTCATAAAATCTTAAAATTCGTGATCATGATGCATAAACATTTTAAATATAGTAAATTTTTGCTCAAAGCGCTGCCAGGACCAAAATCTCACCACGAATGCAAAATGACCATTTTGCCCATGGAAACCCAAATATTACCGTTTTCGCCATGGACCCTTAAAATTGACCCGAAGCTTACCAAACTCCTTAAAATGTCCCAAAACATATTTATATGCATTCATAGATGTAAAATCGTGCTCAATTTACAACTTAACCGATTCGTTTTAAAACTTGGACCAGGGTCCCGGTTTCAATCTGAATCGAACCGAAACTTCCCCAAATTTTACAAAACTTAAAAAATGACTTAACAACACCATACCAGACTTAAATCCACTCAATTCGAAACCCTTAGAGCCCTTAAAATATCGCTGGTATGCTGCTAGATTTTCAGAACATGCACGAGTCAAAACCCTAATAACGAACCTCCCTTAGTTTCGCTCCAAACCTTCACCCAATGGAACCAGTCCCTACCCAAACACACCTAGACCACCCTAGGCTCCCCCTGGACATGCGTAACCCCCGGCTAACCTCCCATGCATGCCTACACAAAATCCACTATCGCTAGCACTCATCAATACCCACCCGAACTTCTTTTCTTGATTGCGTGCGGTCGGCGCTTCAGGTGGTTCTAGCGGTGGTTAGGCCTCCCTGGGTCGTGCCTCAGACCCAACAGGGTCTGGTCCATGCCCTGGTTCAGCCTCTGCACCGCCCATCCCACCCCATACGCGAGCCACAGCCCCAACGAGCACCACCCCGATACCCCTCGATCTTTCCACTCACAGAAACCCCGATCGGTGTTGTTCCCACAAACACATATTGACACCATTATCAGACTCTTAACCACACATCACAGCAGCCCCTTGCACAGATCACCAAAACCGTGGGCCACAAACAAAAATGAAAGAAACATAATGGAAAAATCGAAAGCTTTTCCTCCTCATGGCTGGATCAAGAATTTAAATGTAAGAACACAATCATTAGCATGTATATAACGTAAATAATGCTGAAATAATGGTACGGGGCGTGCTTGGTACAAAACTTTGCAGGAAAACTCATTCGGAGAATTTATCTTGCTATCCAAAGAAGTGGCCGAAGCTTCCTTGGTGAAGTTTTTTGCTGAAACCGAGAGAGAATGGAGCTGGGGGAGGGTGTCGGCTGATATGGGGTTTAGGTTTAGGTTTAGTTTAAATGATGTTTAGGTGCTTAATTAAATAGTAATCAAATAGCTAATGGGCCCTAAATTATTTAGTTAAAAGTTTAAAAGAGTTTTGAGCCCAATAAGCTTAAAAGTAGGCCCACTAAATCCAAACACTCTCTCGAAAAATATTTCGTGCTGGAAAGTTTTTGAAAATAATAGTCGAACCCTTGAAAAGTCCCTCGATTCGATAAAACTTGCGTACCGGATAAAAATAAAATCATGCGGGTAAAAATACCGAATAAAGCCCATTTTTGCAAAAACCACCTAAATTAAATAATAAAAATTAATCATGTAATAAAAATAATTTTTCTGATAATTCTCCGGTTTCCGTTCCTCGTTCGGGCGTGAAATGCATCAAGAAACCCCAATGCATGAACTTTTAAAATTTCATGAATTAAATCCTATCATGCATGAATTATGCATAAAATACACAAAATGGTTAAACACATAATTTTAAATAAAAATCCTAGATTGCTTGCAATCAGGTTACGTGAATTAAATTTCTGAACCTTACAACTCTCCTCCCCTTAAACAAAATTTCATCATCGAAATTTAGAACGTACTGAATAACTCCGGGTAGCGACTCCTCATCTCGGTCTCGGTCTCCCAAGTAGCCTCCCCCTAGAATGATTCAGCCACTTGACCTTGACCATCTGGATCACCTTGTTTTGGAGCCTTTTCTCCTGCCTGTCCAGTATCTGAGTGGGTTTCTCCTCGAATGACAGGTGCGGTGTCAGCTGAAGTGGCTCATAGTTAAGCACATGCGAAGGATTCGACATATACTTCCGCAGCATGGAGACGTGGAACACATTATGAACTCCCGCCAGATTCGGCGGTAAATCAACTCTATATGCGAGTGTTCCAACTCTTTCTAGGATCTCAAATGGTCTGATGAATCTAGGGCTGAGCTTGCCCTTCTTCCCGAACCTTATCACGCCCTTCATCGGTGCGACCTTCACGAAAACATGATCCCCTACTGCGAACTCAAGGTCTCTTCGCCTCTGATCATCATAGCTCTTCTGACGGCTATGTGCAGTCTTCATCCTGTCCCGAATCCTGGCCACTAAATATGTTGTCTGTCTGAAAATATCCGAACCTAACTCTGCTCGATGTCCTACCTCGTCCCAATAAACTGACGACTTACGATTCCTCCCGTAAAGTGCCTCGTACCGAGCCATACCTATCGATACCTGATAACTGTTGCTGTATGTTGTGACACCCTGACCCGTAACGGTAAAAATACATCGGAATTTAAAATTTTCTTTCAAATGGAAGGAGTTTCAAAATACATTTCATAAAAATGTTTACAAAATAAATACATGATCATTCAAATGATATACAAAATACAAAATAATCATTTCTATGATCATGTCCCAAAATGATAACAAAATAGTCATCCTTCCAATCTTCGTATGCATATGACTCCGGCCACAATCAATGTCCTGGTCCATCGCTCTTATCTGCATCACATGAAAATAACTGAAATGAGTATAATAAAAACTCAGCAAGTGGAACTCTACATAGCAATGATACATAGTATACTCTGTAAAACATGACTTTGAAATTATAAATACCATCAACTCTGAAACATGAATACTGTAGCAATAAGATAGCAATAAGATGGTATTTCTCTTTTCTATGGTTGGATTGATATCAATAGTATCTCTGATTGTGGTACCCGTATCCCAAATCGATATAAACCGATAACTCTGAGGGATACAAGCCTATGGGCGTTGATCAACTAATTGCATGCAATGCTCTGACTATAATTAAATCAATCCAATAAAACATTTGAATTCTCAATAGCATTTAAACAATCACTTTGGAAACTATATCTTTTCTCTTGTATTCCCTTTTTAATAAATGAGACATACAATGCCTCCAATAGATAATCAATGAAATCAATACATAACAATGGATCAATTGAAGGGAATAACACTTTGAAACCTTTGAAATACAATACATATAACATCATGTGAGCGAAGGGATGAAATTCCACTTACAAACCAATAGAACACCTCCAAACTATACTCTTGGTACACCACCTACAACAATAATCCATAAATAACCCCAATATCAACTCTATATCCAAAAATACAAGTCAAATAACCCATTGAACCATCAAAAACATCAACCTATAGCATCTCAATTCCAACACCATGATAGAACTCAACCAAAAACTTACCTTCCTCTCACCACGTAGAAGCTCGATCTCAACTCGGAAATCCAAACAAATCCAAGAATCAAAGCTAGGAAATGAAATGAAATGAAGGAAACCCTTGTTTCTAGAGAGAAATCTCGAAAATGGAGAAAAGGAAAGGTGAAAAGTGAAGTCAACTCAACCAAAAAGCAACTTAAAGCTTCGCCAATACCTCAATAATACAAGACCGCAGGTGCGCTGCCACAAGCACCGCGGGTGCGCTATGCCTTCGGCCAACCAAATTAAAATCCATGCACGATGACCGTGGGTGTGGTGCTGCAAATACCGCTGGTGCGGTCTCACCGCGGGTGCGGTCCTTGCACTGCCGCGGGTGCAGTGATGCCATGGCCAAACTCCCAAAATCCAATAAACACATAAAACATAAACCGTACCGTACACCGGGCTCGGCTATTACAATCTCCCCTCCTTAGAGGAATTTCGTCCGCGAAATTGACGTCACTGCACGAACAACTCAGGATACTTCTCTCTCATCTCATCCTCGGGTTCCCACGTAGCCTCTTCGATCAAATGGTTCCTCCAAAGGACTTTAACGATGCCGATCTCTTTGTTCCTCAAAACTCTAACTGTGCGATCCAAAATCTGGACCGGAATCTCTTGGTACGTCAAATTCGGCGTCAAGTCCAATGGCTCGTGGTGAAGAACATGGGAAGGATTCGCAATATACTTCCTGAGCATCGATACATGAAACACATTATGAACTCTGTCAAGATCTGGCGGTAGGGCTAATCTGTAGGCTCTGTCACCAACTCTGTCCAATATCTCAAATGGACCAATAAACCTCGGACTCAACTTGCCCTTCTTGCCAAATCGCATCACACCCTTGAGAGGTGCAATCTTAAGGAACACGTGGTCGCCAACCTCAAACTGCAAAGGTCTACGACGAACATCTGCATAGCCTTTCTGCCTAGACTGAGCAGTCTTCATCCTCTCACGGATAACAGCAACCACATCGGCAGTCTGCTGGACCAACTCGGGACCCAACATCCTCCTCTCTCCAACCTCGTCCCAATACAAAGGAGATCTGCACTTCCTGCCATAAAGTGCCTCATACGGTGCCATCCCAATCGTCGCTTGGTAGCTATTGTTGTACGTGAACTCCACAAGAGGCAATTTGGAATCCCAGCTACCAGAATAATCAATGGTACAAGCTCTGAGCATATCCTCTAGAATCTGAATGACTCTCTCTGGTTGACCGTCGCTCTGAGGGTGATATGCTGTACTAAACGCTAACCGCGAACCCATAGCTCTGTGCAAAATCTTCCAAAACTCTGAGGTAAATCTAGGGTCACGATCAGACACAATGGACACAGGGACACCGTGAAGTCTAACAATCTCTGCTACATACTCCTCGGCATACTGACTCATAGAGTACGTCATCTTGACAGGAAGAAAGTGCGCTGACTTGGTCAATCGATCAACGATAACCCAAATGGAGTTAAAACCTTTCTGCGTCCTGGGAAGACCAGTCACGAAATCCATCGTAATATGCTCCCACTTCCACTGAGGAAATGGCAATGACAACAATGTCCCAGCAGGTCTCTGATGTTCAATCTTCACCTGCTGACAAGTTAGACACTGAGAAATGAACAAAGCAATATCTTTCTTCATACCTGGCCACCAGTAAAGTCGACGAAGATCCTGATACATCTTCGTACTGCCTGGATGAATCAAATATGGCGCGGTATGAGCCTCTGCCAAAACATCTCGCCGAATATCATCGCCAATAGGAACACAAATACGGCCTCTGAAGGTCACCAAACCATCACCATTCAAACCAAACTCTGAGTTCCCTCTAACCTCTGCTCTAGCTCTCAACTCTGTCAACTGAACATCAATCGACTGCTCTCTACGGATCCTGTCCGTCAATGTAGCCCGAATGACCAGCGCTGAAAGGCGAGCAATGGTTCCCGGAACTACCAAAGAAATATCCTCTCGCTGCAAGTCCATCAACAACGGCCTCTGAATCAAAGAAGTCAAAGAAGAACTCGACTTACGGCTCAAAGCATCAGCCACAACATTCGCTTTCCCTGGGTGGTAACTGATCGTCACATCATAATCCTTGACAAGCTCTAACCACCTCCTCTGTCGCATGTTGAGCTCTTTCTGAGAGAACAAATACTTCAAACTCTTGTGGTCCGTGAAAATCTCACACTTTTCGCCATACAAGTAATGTCTCCAAATCTTCAGGGCGAAAACCACAGCTGCTAGCTCCAAATCATGCGTCGGATAATTCTTCTCATAGTCTTTCAACTGGCGAGAAGCATAGGCAATAACCTTACCTCGCTGCATCAGCACTGCACCAAGGCCTCTCTTCGACGCATCGGTATAGACCACAAAATCCTCTGAACCACTAGGCAAAGAAAGAACAGGAGCTAACGTCAACCTGTCCTTCAACTCTTGAAATGCACTCTGGCAATCAATGGACCACTCGAACTTCACAGTCTTCCTCGTCAGATTGGACAATGGCAGGGCAATCTTGGAGAAATCTGAAATGAAACGACGATAGTAACCCGCCAAACCAAGGAAACTACGTACCTCTGATACAGTAGTAGGAATAGGCCAATTCTGAATCGCCTCTATCTTCAATGGATCAACTGAAATGCCATCCTTCGAAACGACATGGCCTAGGAAAGAAATTTGATCCAGCCAAAACTCACACTTCTTCAACTTGGCGAACAACCTCTTCTCCCTCAACAACTGAAGAACAACTCTGAGATGCTCTGCATGAAGCTCTCTGGTCTTGGAATAGATCAAGATGTCATCGATAAAGACAATGACGAAGCTATCCAGATAAGGCTTGAATACACGGTTCATCAAATCCATGAAGACTGAAGGGGCATTGGTCAAACCAAAAGACATAACCATAAACTCATAATGACCGTACCTGGTCCGGAACGCTGTCTTAGGGATATCAGACTCCCTAACTGTAGTATCCCGATGCCTAATTTGAGTTAATTATTGGATTAATTATATTTCGGTGGGATCGGAAGGACCGAACAGAGTTCGGATCGTCCGAAGCGTGTTCGGATCGTCCGAAGATGGTTCGAATCGTCCGAAGACAGGTGGCTGGACACGTGGAAGACATGCAAGGTTCGGATCGTCCGATCAGGGTTCGGATCGTCCGAAGACAGGTGTCTGGACACGTGGAGGACATGCAGGGTTCGGAGCGTCCGATCAGGGTTCGGATCGTCCGAAGTGTGTCGGATCGGATCGTCCGAAGTGGATCGGATCTACCGATCGTTGTCTATAAATAGAGGCGCGAGGCTTCATTTGTTACTCGCCAATTCCGAGTGTTCCAGAGCGTTTTAGTCGTTTCTGATGGGTTTCTAGTCTTTTCCCGAGGTTTAGGCACTAGCGGGGAGCTACTGGTTTTGTAGCGGAGCTGTGCTCTAGTTGGGAGCTAGCGGCATCAGTGGGCTGACTACGGACGCAGACTTGATTCTAGGACTGATTGCTAGGATCTACTGGTTTGAGGTACGAAAGTACTATCCGAGATAGCAGGATTGAGTATGCTTTACTATGTGTTGCATGTTTATATGTTGCATTATTATCTGTCATATGATGCATGGTTTATTATGCGGCATTTGCATAATCATGTTGAGCCTGACTATTTTTGAGATAGCCTGTTGAGAGGGTGCTCAGCCCTCGTTTGTTGTGGATGGTTGGACCCCGTTGGCCGACGGTGGTCAGGTCACCGGTATATCCACAGGTTTATTTTGGTATGGGAGCCACCTCCTGGTGCGACGGCGCAGAGTGCTACATACCTTGACGTCATTTACCTGAGCAGTATTTCGATATACCCAGATCCTGGTATCCAGTACATTTTGCATACATGCATGTCATAGTCTTGTATACTCATGCTTTCGGTGCTGAGCGTTTTATGCTCACGTCCTCGGTTTATCTCTGTTTTGGACACCCTATTCGATGGGGCAGGTCTCAGGTTGGGCGGTCCAGGAGGGAGTGGACAGGGAGCTGGCAGAGGTTGACCTATAGTTGTTGGTATTTGTTCTTGATATTTAGTTCGATCTGGTTGTTTAAGTATTTTGTACTTACAGATTCGATTGGGTTGTATTACTGTTTTTCCGCTGTTTACCTGATTCAGTTTTAAATGTTAATTTTGCATGCTTGAGTTCTGATTAGTAGGTGATTCTGGAACGGGTCACTACATTTATGGTATCAGAGCATGCATTAAGATTTTGGGATTTAGAACTGTTCTTTTGGGTTTAATCTCTGATAACTTTTGTAGCTAAGAGATGTCTGGTTTTGACGACGATGCTAGTAGTCATGGCAGCGTTGGACGCTGGGGAGACCGCGACGATCGGGAGCGTCGTCGAGAGCATCGAGAACGTCGTCAACACCGTCGTGATGAGCCTCGGAGTTTTAGTATGCATCGGTTCTTGCAGATGGGGCCGAAACCTCTTTCAGGCGATGAGACCCCGGATGTTGCGGAGAACTGGCTTGAGAGGATGGAGAGCTGCTTCAAGACTTTTCAGTGCTCGGCGGAGCAGCAGATTGATACCCTTGATTTCTTGCTGGAGGGTGGTGCGCGCAAGTGGTGGAGGTCTACCTCTGCACCGATAGTTCAGCGACAGGGTCGAGTTCTTTGGGCCGATTTCCGAGCCGCTTTCATGCTGCTTTACTTTCCGCCAGCTCTTCTGCAGACCAAGGCGATTGAGTTGATCAATCTGAAGCAGGGAAGTTTGTCTGTTGATGAGTATCAGCATAAGTTCTTTGAGTTGCTTCCGTATGTTCCGCATGTCAGTGACAATGCTATGGCCAAGTATAACCATTTTCTTCAGGGCCTCAATCAGGAGATTTATGATCGGGTTGTTGTCTGCGATGATCCGACATCGTATGAGGGCCTTGTGAATCGTTGTCGCCAGGCTGAGGGCAGTTTGCTGAGAGGTCGAGCCATGCAGTCTGCTCGTCCTACTAGTTCTTTAGGTCCCCGCGCCCAAGCATTTAAGAAGGCTGGATCTACTTCTTCTTCCTATGGATCTGGAGGAGTTCACCATTTTGGGAAGAAGAGGGGCCCGTGTCAGCACTGCGGGAAGGATCATCCGACGGAGCGTTGTCGCAAGGTTGCGGGTGCTTGTTACAATTGCGGTGAGATGGGCCACATGAAGAGAGATTGTCCACAGACGGGCGAAGGATCAGGATCTGGTTCTCAGGCTTCAGTTCATCAGAGGCCACAGCAGGGACAGTCTACTCAGGGTTCTAACCTCCGACCGCGTACTCAAGGGCAGGTCTTTGCTCTTAACCAGGATCAGGCTGCTGAGGAGAACGAGAGAGTTATCGCAGGTGTTTTTATTTTATGTGGATTACCTGCTTACGTTCTCATTGACACTGGTGCATCTCATTCATTCATATCTGCGAGATTTGCTAAGCGTCATGCATTACCTTTCACTTCTTTGGACGTTGTGGTATCTGTTTCCACACCGATGGGTCATTCGGTGCTAGCTAGACGTCTAGTTTTAGGTTGTCCTCTAGAATTTGAGGGTAATGTTTTAATTGCTAATTTGATGATTCTTGTGATGGAGGATTTTGATTGCATTCTGGGAATAGATGTGCTGACTATGTTTAGAGCTACTGTGGACTGTTATCAGAAGTTTGTGCAGTTTCGTCCAGTTGAGGGCGACAGTTGGTTTTTCTATGGAGAGGGAGCGCGACCCCCGATGCCCGTGGTTTCTGCTCTGAAAGCCTGTCGTGCTTTAGAGTCGGGCGGGGAAGGCTACCTTATCTATGCTATTGATTCGTCCGCAGATAATGTCGGTATCAGTGACATTCCAGTGGTTTGCGATTTTCCGGATGTTTTTCCCGAGGAGATTCCTGGTTTTCCTCCCGTTCGGGATGTGGATTTCGGCATTGATTTAGTGCCAGGCACGGCACCAATCTCTAGAGCTCCTTATCGTTTAGCTCCATCGGAGATGCAAGAATTGAAACAGCAGTTGCAGGATCTTCTTGACAAGGGGTATATTCGACCCAGTGTGTCCCCGTGGGGAGCACCAGTTCTTTTTGTCAAAAAGAAGGATGGTTCTATGCGGCTCTGCATAGATTATCTGCAGTTGAATCGTGCTACGATAAAGAATAAGTATCCGTTGCCACGGATTGATGATTTATTTGATCAACTGCAAGGTACCTCTGTGTATTCCAAAATTGATTTAAGGTCTGGTTATCATCAGCTTCGAGTTCTTCAGGGAGATATATCGAAGACTGCATTCAGGACCCGGTATGGGCATTATGAGTTTCTGGTTATGCCTTTTGGGGTGACGAATGCACCAGCAGTTTTTATGGATCTGATGAATCGGGTTTTTCGAGAATTCTTGGATAAGTTTGTTGTGGTGTTTATAGATGATATCTTAATCTATTCGCATGATCAGCAAGAACACGCACAACACTTAAGGATTATTTTACAGACACTTCGCGAGAATCAGCTTTATGCGAAGTTGAGTAAATGTGAGTTTTGGATTGACAGGGTTGTATTCCTTGGTCATGTCATTTCTAGCAAGGGAGTTTCAGTTGACCCAAGCAAGGTGGAAGCGGTATTGAACTGGTCGCGTCCGACGACAGTAGCCGAGATCCGCAGTTTTCTGGGATTGGCTGGGTATTATCGCCGTTTCATTGTCAACTTCTCTCAGATTGCTAAGCCACTCACTCAGCTCACTCGGAAAGATGTTTCATTTGAATGGACATCAGAGTGCGAAGAGAGTTTCTTGGAACTTCGCAGACGTTTGACATCTGCGCCTGTTTTGGCTTTACCGTCTGGATCTGGTGGTTTCAGTGTTTACACTGATGCCTCCTTGCAGGGACTAGGGTGTGTTCTGATGCAGAATGAGCATGTGATTGCTTATGCATCGAGACAGTTGAAGCCTCATGAGGAAAACTATCATGTCCATGATCTGGAATTAGCAGCGATCGTTTTTGCTTTGAAAATCTGGCGCCATTATCTGTATAGTGAGCGATTTGAGATTTTCACCGATCATAAGAGTTTGAAGTATCTGTTCACTCAGGCTGAGTTGAACATGCGTCAGCGTCGTTGGATGGATCTACTCAAAGATTACGATTGTGAGATCAAGTATCATCCAGAATCTGCGAATCTCACGGCCGATGCTCTTAGTCGCAAGGTGAGGTTATCTGCTCTTCAGACTTGTGCTGTATCTGGGATTATTCAGGATTTCTGTTCGATGGGATTCAATTGTAAGCATCGGAAGGGAACAGAGAGTATCCGTATAGCTACTATTTTGTCCGAGCCAGTTTTGTATTCTCGGATTAGAGATGCTCAGATGTCTGATTCTAAGATTCAGAAATTAGCTCGGTTGGCTGATAGAGATAATACTTCTGGATTCCACTATCAGTCCGAGGGTCTTTTGTGCTTATCTGGTCGTGTTGTTGTACCGGAAGATGACACTTTGAGGGAGGAGATTTTGTCCCAGGCTCATCGTAGCAAGTTGAGTGTTCATCCGGGGAGCAACAAGATGTATAAGGATTTGAGGACTCGATTTTGGTGGAAAGGTATGAAACGTAATGTTTATCAGTATGTCTCCAAGTGCCTAGTCTGTCAGCAGGTGAAGGCTGAGTATCGACGACCCGGAGGTTTGTTACAGAATCTTCCTATTCCGGAGTGGAAGTGGGAGCATATCACGATGGACTTCGTGACTCACTTGCCTATGTCTGTGGGGAATAGAGATGCTATCTGGGTGGTAGTGGATCGGCTTACTAAGTCTGCCCATTTTCTTCCGTATAACAGAGATTTCACTTTCGATCGGATGGCACGGTTGTACATTCAGGAGATTGTACGGTTTCATGGTGTGCCCGTGAGTATCGTTAGTGACAGAGATCCTCGATTTACATCTAGATTTTGGGGCAGCTTTCAGCAAGCTTTGGGCACTACCTTGAGTTTGAGTACTGCATATCACCCAGAGACTGACGGTCAGTCAGAGAGGACTATTCGTACTCTTGAGGATATGTTGAGATCTTGTGTGATGGATTTCGGGCCAGCTTGGCAGGATCATCTGCCGCTGATAGAGTTTGCATACAACAATAATTTTCATAGGAGTATTGGTATGTCTCCGTTTGAAGCATTGTATGGTCGACGTTGTCGTACTCCTCTGTTCTGGGAAGAAGTCGGAGAACGACAGGTCGAGGGTCCAGAATTGATTCAGCAGGCCATGGACAAAGTTCTTGTGATCAAACAGCGGATTAAGACTGCTCAGGATCGACAAGCGAGTTATGCGAACTCCAAGCGCAGACCTCTTCATTTTGATGCAGGCGAGAAAGTGTTTCTCAAGGTATCACCTTTTTGGAGGATTCTGAGATTTGGACTCAAGGGTAAGCTATCTCCGAGATTCATTGGTCCTTTTGAAGTCTTAGAATGTGTGGGAGATTTGGCCTACAGATTAGCTTTGCCACCGTATCTGTCTAGTGTTCACAATGTGTTTCATGTGTCCTTGTTGAGACGATACGTAGCGGATGAGTCTCATGTTTTGCATCCGACAGAAGTTCAGCTGAATCCGGATTTGTCTTTTGTGGAAAGACCGGTTTCGATCTTAGACCGGAAGGATAAGGTACTGCGGAATAAGACTATTCCTCTTGTCTTAGTGCAGTGGCAGCGCCGAGGTACTGAAGAAGCTACTTGGGAACTAGAGAGTCGCATGCGGTCAGAGCATCCAGACTTGTTCTAGTTGTAGTATTTTCAGTAATGATTGTAATTTCAGTTGTACTTTCAGTTGTAATTCATTCTTAAGTTGAATGTATTGTTGTTCAGAATTGTCATTCTTCAGACTCGATTTCGCGGACGAAATCCTTTTTAGGGGGGGAGAATGTAGTATCCCGATGCCTAATTTGAGTTAATTATTGGATTAATTATATTTCGGTGGGATCGGAAGGACCGAACAGAGTTCGGATCGTCCGAAGCGTGTTCGGATCGTCCGAAGAGGGTTCGAATCGTCCGAAGACAGGTGGCTGGACACGTGGAAGACATGCAAGGTTCGGATCGTCCGATCAGGGTTCGGATCGTCCGAAGACAGGTGTCTGGACACGTGGAGGACATGCAGGGTTCGGAGCGTCCGATCAGGGTTCGGATCGTCCGAAGTGTGTCGGATCGGATCGTCCGAAGTGGATCGGATCTACCGATCGTTGTCTATAAATAGAGGCGCGAGGCTTCATTTGTTACTCGCCAATTCCGAGTGTTCCAGAGCGTTTTAGTCGTTTCTGATGGGTTTCTAGTCTTTTCCCGAGGTTTAGGCACTAGCGGGGAGCTACTGGTTTTGTAGCGGAGCTGTGCTCTAGTTGGGAGCTAGCGGCATCAGTGGGCTGACTACGGACGCAGACTTGATTCTAGGACTGATTGCTAGGATCTACTGGTTTGAGGTACGAAAGTACTATCCGAGATAGCAGGATTGAGTATGCTTTACTATGTGTTGCATGTTTATATGTTGCATTATTATCTGTCATATGATGCATGGTTTATTATGCGGCATTTGCATAATCATGTTGAGCCTGACTATTTTTGAGATAGCCTGTTGAGAGGGTGCTCAGCCCTCGTTTGTTGTGGATGGTTGGACCCCGTTGGCCGACGGTGGTCAGGTCACCGGTATATCCACAGGTTTATTTTGGTATGGGAGCCACCTCCTGGTGCGACGGCGCAGAGTGCTACATACCTTGACGTCATTTACCTGAGCAGTATTTCGATATACCCAGATCCTGGTATCCAGTACATTTTGCATACATGCATGTCATAGTCTTGTATACTCATGCTTTCGGTGCTGAGCGTTTTATGCTCACGTCCTCGGTTTATCTCTGTTTTGGACACCCTATTCGATGGGGCAGGTCTCAGGTTGGGCGGTCCAGGAGGGAGTGGACAGGGAGCTGGCAGAGGTTGACCTATAGTTGTTGGTATTTGTTCTTGATATTTAGTTCGATCTGGTTGTTTAAGTATTTTGTACTTACAGATTCGATTGGGTTGTATTACTGTTTTTCCGCTGTTTACCTGATTCAGTTTTAAATGTTAATTTTGCATGCTTAAGTTCTGATTAGTAGGTGATTCTGGAACGGGTCACTACACTAACCTTCAACTGATAGTAGCCAGACCGAAGATCAATCTTTGAGAATACAGTAGCACCATGGAGCTGATCGAACAAATCATCTATCCGTGGCAACGGATACTTATTCTTGACAGTCACTTTGTTAAGCTCTCTGTAGTCGATACACAGTCGCAAAGAACCATCCTTCTTCTTGACAAACAGAACCGGAGCTCCCCAAGGCGAAGAACTCGGACGAATAAAACCCTTGTCTAATAGATCCTGCAACTGCGACTTCAACTCATTCATCTCGGTAGGGGCCATCCTGTACGGAGCCTTAGAAATAGGAACCGTACCTGGAGCTAAATCGATCGAAAACTCAACATCTCTATCCGGCGGCAAACCCGGAACATCATCCTCAAACACATCAGCAAACTCCCTCACAACATCAATATCATCTATATTCAACTTAATCAGTCTATCCCACATCCACAATAGAAGCCAGAAACACATCACAACCTCTACACATCAACTTCTCAGCCTCAAGACAAGAAATAAAAGGAAGGACCAGCGAAGTACCTGTGCTGGCGAGAACTCCTCCCTGGCCATCATCTGCAAAAGTCACCGTCTTAGCGACACAATCGATAACTGCACGGTAAGTCGAAAGCCAATCCATGCCAAGAATAACATCAAAGGCAACCATAGGGATAACAATCAAATCAGCGAAGACAGCTCGCTCCTCAATACGAACATGGCACGCAAACACAATCGATGTCGGGCACAACACGTCCCCCGAAGGCAAAACAACACTAAGCTGGAGGGGAAGAACAGAAGGAACTAAACCCAAAGATCTCAAAAACAATTCAGACATAAAAGAATGAGTAGCACCAGTATCTAACAATGTCGTAGCTACTCTGCCTGAAATCAAAATAGTACTAGAGATCAATGAAGAATCATGATTAATACCTTCCTTAGACATCGTAAAGATATGACCCTGCAACTTCCCTTGGCTAGCTCCTCGAGGACAATCTCTGGCAACGTGGCCTGCCGTGCCACAACGATAGCAAGAATGAGTGCCAAATCTGCACTCTCCTCGATGATGCTTACCACACTTAGAACACAGTGGCTTCTCGGGATCAACTGGAACTGGCGGCGGTCTAAGACTCGACTCCATCTTGCCCTTGCCCTTGAAACGATCCTTGCCCCTCTGATTCGAGCCCTGGCCTCTCTGAGCAACAGCTTGGTGTCTCTCTTGCCTCTCTCTAGTGATGTCCTTCTCATCCTGCTCGGCCAACAGTGCCTTGGACACAATCTCCTTGAAAGTCACAGCCTTGGACATGTTGATATCCCGTCGAATCTCCGCTCTAAAGCCTCGAATGAAATGAACACCTTTATCCTTATCATTGGAAGCAACATACGGAGCAAATAGGCAACCCTCCTCGAAATTCAGAATATACTCATCCACGTTCATGCTCCCCTGACGAAGCTCCAAGAACTCCGTAACCTTCCTCGCTCTAAGTGCGTCTGGAAAATACTTGTCATAGAACAAATATGTAAACTCTGACCACTTCAGTGTCGAAACAGTCACACCAACCTTCGTCGCATTCCACCAAATGCAGGCAGCCTTAACCAACATGAAAACTGCACAACTGATCCTGTCTTTGTCCTCGTACTGGAGATGATCGAAGATAGCTTCAAGCGCCTTGACCCACTCAACAGCCACTAACGGATCAGTGCTACCTGCGAATTCCGGTGGATCCATCCTCTTGAAAGCAGAAAAGACGGCATCAGTGCCAACTGCCTGAGCTACTGGAACTCTACCTTGGCCTCTACCCTGTCCTGTTCCTTTCAATCGAAGCAGCTGCTGAATCTGCTCACTATGAACTTTAGCCTGCTCCTTAAGCAACTTGCCGAACTCATCGACAACTCTAGAGGAAGAACTATCCTCACCCTCTACGGCTTTCCTCTTAGGTGGCATACTCTACAATGTGCTCACAAGACAACAATCAATAGATAACAATGAATAGATGCAAAGAAAACATACCCGGACAGTTGAAAGTAGACGAAGTCATACGCATTGGTCCGAAGAACCGGAGCTATGATACCACTAAATGTGACACCCTGACCCGTAACGGTAAAAATACAGCGGAATTTAAAATTTTCTTTCAAATGGAAGGAGTTTCAAAATACATTTCATAAAAATGTTTACAAAATAAATACATGATCATTCAAATGATATACAAAATACAAAATAATCATTTCTATGATCATGTCCCAAAATGATAACAAAATAATCATCCTTCCAATCTTCGTATGCATATGACTCCCGGCCACAATCAATGTCCTGGTCCGTCGCTCTTATCTGCATCACATGAAAATAACTGAAATGAGTATAAAAACTCAGCAAGTGGAACTCTACATAGCAATGATACATAGTATACTCTGTAAAACATGACTTTGAAATCATAAATACCATCAACTCTGAAACATGAATACTGTAGCAATAACTGTAGCAATAAGATAGCAATAAGATGGTATTTCTCTTTTCTCTGGTTGGATTGATATCAATAGTATCTCTGACTGTGGTACCTGTATCCCAAATCGATATAAACCGATAACTCTGAGGGATACAAGCCTATGGGCGTTGATCAACTAATTGCATGCAATGCTCTGACTATGATTAAATCAATCCAATAAAACATTTGAATTCTCAATAGCATTTAAACAATCACTTTGGAAACTATATCTTTTTTCTTGTATTCCCTTTTTAATAAATGAGACATACAATGCCTCCAATAGATAATCAATGAAATCAATACATTACAATGGATCAATTGAAGGGAATAACACTTTGAAACCTTTGAAATACAATACATATAACATCATGTGAGCGAAGGGATGAAATTCCACTTACAAACCAATAGAACACCTCCAAACTATACTCTTGGTACACCACCTACAACAATAATCCATAAATAACACCAATATCAACTCTATATCCAAAAATACAAGTCAAATAACCCATTGAACCATCAAAAACATCAACCTATAGCATCTCAATTCCAACACCATGATAGAACTCAACCAAAAACTTACCTTAGCTTCCTCTCACCACGTAGAAGCTCGATCTCAACTCGGAAATCCAAACAAATCCAAGAATCAAAGCTAGGAAATGAAATGAAATGAAGGAAACCCTTGTTTCTAGAGAGAAATCTCGAAAATGGAGAAAAGGAAAGGTGAAAAGTGAAGTCAACTCAACCAAAAAGCAACTTAAAGCTTCACCCATACCTCCATAATACAAGACCGCGGGTGCGCTGCCACAAGCACCGCGGGTGCGCTATGCCTTCGGCCAACCAAATTAAAATCCATGCACGATGACCGCGGGTGCGGTGCTGCAAATACCGCTGGTGCGGTCCTTGCACTGCCGCGGGTGCGGTGATGCCACGGCCAAACTCCCAAAATCCAATAAACACATAAAACTTAAACCGTACCGTACACCGGGCTCGGCTATTACATATGTGAACTCCACAAGAGGTAACTTCGGCTCCCAGCTGCCCTGGAAGTCGATTATGCATGCTCGGAGTAGGTCCTCCAAAATCCGAATCACCCTCTCTGACTGACGTTCCGTCAGAGGATGGAAAGCAGTACTGAACAATAACTTAGTACCTAGCTGATGTGAATCTTTGTACGTACGAATATCAAACACGATTAATTCAGAATCGCGCCCTCAATTCAATAACGAACAAGGAATCGTTGTTGTCCCGATCTTTTGAATCAAGTGTGTGTGTGTGACTTTCACCTCTAAACTATAAAAAGTTTAGCAACAAATAATAACGAGATAAACAATTGAGAAACAGACGAACCTTCAAAGAACTTTTCCTTGAAAATCCGTATGAAATCAATTGACAAACGCCACAAGCACGAATCTTGATAAGTTTGATTTTTGATGAAAACAAAGCGAAGCTTTGAAAAAGTTTGAGAGAAAACTCAAAACCTTGATAAAATATCAATAATAAATCTGAATTGTGTCCAAAATTTCGTTCACATATGTTTACATATCAAAAGATATCAAATCTAATTACCAAAATAATAAAACTCTAAACTAGGATTTTCTTGCAACTGGCTCGTGCTCAGCGGTAGGATTTGACCGCTCGAGCGCCGAGGGTTCTGTACTATTCGAGCTCGGGCGGTAGAATATGACCGCTCGGGCGTGAGGCGTTCTGGAAATTTTCTCCTTGGACAGTAAGTGTGGCGCTCGGGCGGTAATATTTGGCCGCTCGGGCGCCGATGCTTCTGAACTCCTCTTCATTTATCACTTGAATAATGTTCCTTTGGCTCCCAACCTTACTCCCATGCATCACGAACCCTCCAGCACTTTGCACCTCGCATGTAAGTCCTTCTTCCTTGCTCATAAGCCCTTGCAACGCTTCCTTGAATCTCTTCAGTCGTCCCCTCGTGATTGGTCCCTCCGACAACTCTAAAGGGTCCCAAGCTGTAAGGCCTGAGAATTACTAATCTTCATTAACGCGATATTTGAAGATATGAGAATGCATGTTATGTCATGAGAAGCACTATGAACTGTCAAGATTTCGACTCTATTAATCCGGAATTATGAAATTTTAATTGATGTGATCATATCGGACCATATCGAGACCAGAGTGGGCAAAGCTGTTTCATTTCACCAATTTCGGGCAGAACTAGTGGCGCCCGAGCGGTAGAAAGTGACCGCTCGAGCGCCAATGCTCAAGGGGAGTACGTTCGGGCAGAAGCTGTGGCGCCCGGGAGGTAATTTATGACCGCCCAAGCGCCAGAGTCTCGCATCGCGGCAGAACGTTCCGCGCCCGGGCGGTAGAACTTGACCGCCCGAGCGCCGAGCTCGCGCCCGGGCGGTAAGTTTCGACCGCCCGAGCGCCAGCGAAGATTGGCAAGAGCAAGCCACGTTTCATGGCATGCAAGTAGGATATATATATAAACGTTATTTGCCTCATAATTGATCAGAATCAAGAACGAGAAAGCTCCGTGAAGCTTTTAGAAATTCTTGCGCCGGTAGTTTGCAATCCGTCCGTTAGATTCGAAATCCGACTCCGGTACCGTGTTCCTATCGTTGTAGGCTACACGTGGACGTAAGTTTTACTATGTTTTGGCATGTCTTGAAATTATGATGTTGAAGGAATCAGATATGATTCATATACGTTGTTTCTGACATATTAGACATCGTATAATTACAAACGGATTTAAGAACGGACACCGTATAGAATTGTTATGAATTTTAGAGTTGAATTGACTGGGTGTTGGTACCAGATTTATACCATTATCAGTTATAAATTAGGGGAATTGATGTAGATTGTTTAATATGGAGATTGTGCAGTTGAATTGATACCGAAATCAAGTCTTTAATTGGATATGTGTTGATTGAGAATAGAGATTGATAGAAAGTGTATCAATGTATCTCTTTCAGATTTGATTGACAGACTTGATATCAACTTCGAGACTTCGACGACAAGAAAGGTATAAACCATGTTGTTTGGGAAGCCACAACTCAAATCAGATATTATTTGAGTTTCCCAAACCAAAATCACATACTAGTATTGTTGTATATATGGTAACATGTTTATGACTTGTTTATAGAATTATATGCAAATCTTGTTACATGATTATGCTTTGATTATAGAAATGTATTCAAGCATGTAAGATTATTGTGATATTCAGATATGAATATGAGCATGCTTTGTTACAGATTGATAGTCATTGCATTTAAGATAGGAGAGTCGTTGGCAGCCATTGTCAACTATCTAGATGTTCGGTGTATCTCAGCTTAGGAGCAGCCTCGACTCCTATTGCAGTCGTTGATACAGCTCAGACCGAAGTCTAGGAATAAGACGTACAGTCACCCCGAGTGGGAGGGTAGGTGACAGCCATTGACGTCTTATTCACACCGGGATCCCTAGAGTTCTAGTCGAGTCGAGTCCAGACATGGTTTGATTCGCATTGCATTGCATGTGTATATGATGTCATTCATGATAGCATGTTTCATGTTTAATTGATTATATGCATGTATACATGTTTATACTGGGATTTGTTCTCACCGGAGTTTCCGGCTGTTGTTATGTCTGTATGTGTGCATAACAACAGGTGGGGCAGGATCTGGGTCACGCAGAGGATGAGAGATGGACATAGCGTGGTGATCTCGGGCTTAGCAGCAGGACTAGTAGTTGTACCTTTGGCATGTACTGTATTTAATTACTAGTTTGTTGAGTAGGGATGGACAAGACATGTTGTACGTTATGTTTGTACATTAACTTTGTAATTTAAATAAAGAATTTATGTTTGTTTATATACATTAGATGTAATGTTGAAAAGCGAAAAATTTGACCTATTTTATATATTACCGATCCATTGAATCCCAAAGAAAGAGTTAGAGCCCGGGTCCCCACAACAGGTGGTATCAGAGCAGTTGGTTCTGTAGATTGAGATAGAATAGAATGAGCGGGGTAGATCGAGTCATCTTCCTTGTTTATATCATGCTAGCATATCATGGTTTATGGCTTTCCCTATTACGTGTTGTGTTATCTGATTTGATTGCAGCATGTATTGGTTAAGATTGAATCAGAACCGATTCTGGATCAGAGGTAAATGATCCGAGGAGGGCTGAGACAGTTAGTATAGATTGTATACTAAATTGTTTGAATAGCAGATTCATGCCTCCTAGAAGAGCAGCTGTCCCTTTACGACCACCGGTACCAGAACAGGGTAGCACATCTGGTGATACGATGGATGTCACTGCTACGCCTATGGAGACTCTATTAAAGCGATTCCAGTCATTCCGACCACCGACCTTAAAGGGTACAGAAAATGCAATTGAATGTGAAAGCTGGTTGGAGGATATCGAGATGTTATTTGAGTCTTTGGAATATAGTGACGAGAAACGAGTGAAACTTATTGGCCATCAACTGCAAGACGTGGCTAAGTATTGGTGGGTGAATATAAGGTGAGCACTAGAACAGCGTGGCTCCGAGATTACATGGAAAGCATTCAAGACGGAGTTCTATCAGCGATTCTTTCCTGTATCCTATCGTAAAGATAAAGGCGCTGAATTTGCAAACCTGAGGCAAGGGCAATTGAACATTGAAGAGTACGTTGCTAAATTTTCTTCTTTGCTTCGCTTTGCACCTCACGTTTCAGGTAATGATGAGGCCATGGCAGATCAGTTTATAAATGGCCTGAATCCAGATATCTTTACGTTGGTAAATACGGGGAGACCCAACAACTTCTCGGATGCATTGAATCGTGCCAAAGGAGCTGAAGCAGGGTTGCTGAGACAACGAAGTGTTCCGTATGTTGCTCCGAGTCCAAGACCGCCACTACCTCCAGTACAACCTCCTCCTCGATTCGAAAGTGGTGGTAGCAGTAGTGGACGCAAGGATCAGTTGAAAGCAAAGGGCAAACAGTTTAAGAGGGCAGGGAGTAGTTCTTCGAGCTCCAGCGGGTCAAGACAGAGAGGTTTTGGCCAGAGTCTAGAGGTGGCAAGTGAATATTGCAGTACTTGTGGAGGTAAGCATGCCACAGAACAGTGTCAAGGTGTAGTGGGCAGGTGTAATGTATGCACGCAACCGGGGCATTATGCCAAGGTCTGTCCTCAGAGAAGTAGTGCATCGAGATTCCAGGCTGCAGGATCGTCTGCCTCCGTGACTCAGCCTGAGAGGCAAGCTTCATCGGTCCATTCCTTTCAGCCGCCACCAGCACAGACCCAGCCTCGAGCCAGAGGTGGCCAGCCAGGGAGTCAGCCTCAGAGACAACAGGCTCAGGTGTTTGCGTTGACAGAGGAGCAAGCACAGGATGCCCCAGATGATGTCATTGCAGGTAACTGTTCCCTTTGCGGTTATCCTGCTTATATATTGATAGATACGGGTGCATCGCATACATTCATATCAGAACGATTTGCATTAGCTGCCTGTTGAGTCGTTGTTAGATGTCGTATCTATTACTTCTCCGTTAGGAAGTGGATTGATATCGGTGACTACGGTTAGACATTGCATCTTACGGTTTGAGGGTCATGAAATTGATCTAGATTGCATAATACTCGGGTTAGATGATTTTGATTGCATTGTTGGAATTGACATGTTAACAAAGTACAGAGCCACCGTGGATTGTTTCCACAAGATTGTCAGATTCAGACCAGAAATGGCAGAGGAGTGAAAATTCTACGGAAAGGGTTCCAAATCTCGGATTCCCTTGATTTCGGCTTTGTCTATGAATAAGTTGCTGCAGAAAGGAGCAGATGGGTTCCTTGTGTATGCTGTAGATGTACAGAAATCTAGCCCGACATTGGCAGATTTGCCAGTAGTACGAGAATTTGCAGATGTATTTCCAGAGGAGATTCCAGGGTTACCTCCGGTACGAGAGGTAGATTTTAGTATTGATCTGATTCCAGGTACCACTCCTATTTCGAGAGCTCCGTATAGGATGGCGCCTGTGGAACTAAAAGAATTGAAGGCACAATTGGAAGATTTGCTAGCCAAGGGATATATCAGACCTAGTGTATCTCCTTGGGGCGCTCCAGTGCTATTTGTGCGAAAGAAAGATGGATCGATGCGATTGTGTATAGACTACCGGCAACTGAATAAGGCAACGATCAAGAACAAATATCCTTTGCCTAGAATTGACGATCTCTTTGATCAATTACAGGGATCCTCTGTTTATTCTAAGATTGATTTGCGATCCGGATATCATCAGCTCCGAGTTCGAGATATTGACATACCGAAGACAGCATTTCGAACCAGGTATGGGCATTACGAATTTATTGTTATGCCTTTTGGGTTAACAAATGGTTCGGCGGTATTTATGGGCTTGATGAATCAAATCTTTCAGAGGTATTTGGATGATTTTGTTATTGTTTTTATCGATGATATTCTGGTGTATTCTAAGAATAGGACTGAGCATGCAGAACATCTCAGAATCGTGTTGCAGACACTAAGAAATGAGAGATTGTATGCCAAATTGTCAAAGTGTGAGTTTTGGTTGAATCGAGTTGTCTTTTTGGGACATATCATATCTGGAGATGGTATCTCTGTAGACCCAAGTAAAGTGGAAGCTGTGATCAGTTGGCCGAGACCGACTTCTGTACCAGAAATACGCAGTTTTATGGGTCTATCAGGATACTATAGACGATTCATCCAAGACTTCTCCCGTATTGCCAAGCCAATCACACAATTGACACAGAAGAATGCGCCATTCTTATGGTCTGAGGACTGTGAGTCTAGCTTTCTAGAACTGAAGAAGAGGCTGACCAGTGCACCTGTATTGATGATTCCTTCAGGTACGGGTGATTTCGTTGTATATTGTGATGCCTCTCACAGAGGTTTGGGAAGTATTCTTATGCAACGAGGTCATGTGGTCGCACACGCCTCGAGACAATTGAAGACTCACGAGACTCGATACCCCATTCATGATCTTGAATTGGCGGCTATCGTATTTGCACTAAAGATCTGGCGTCATTATCTTTATGGCGAGAAATTCGAGATCTATTGTAGTAGCCCGAATTCCAAATTGGGTAATTAACGGATTAATGGTGATTAAGAAGGTTTAATGTGTAATTTTGACCGTGGTCATGATCGGACGGACCGAAGATGGTTCGGTAGCACCGAAGGGTTCGGACGATCCGAAGTGGGTTCGGTGGATCCGATCATGAGGTGTCAAGAGTTGATCGACACGTCAGTTTACATGCAAGTTCGGATGATCCGAAGTGTAGGTTCGGTGGATCCGATCATGAGGTGTCAAGAGCCGATGGACACGTAGGAGTTCGGACGTTCCGAAGTAGGTTCGGTGGATCCGAACATAGCCTATAAATAGTGCTCGGATTTCCTCATTTTGCATTGCAAATTCTTGAGTTGTGTCTCATATTTGAGAGGTTTGGAAGGTTTCTAGGGTTAGTTGTCGGTCGAGCGATAGCCAAGAGCTGCCAGGATTGGTAGCGTAGCGACGCCTGAGTTACGAGGCAATCGACATCAAAGGGCTGTCGACGGACGAAGGTAAACCCTAAACCTTTGGTATTACTGGTTTTGCTAGTCGAGCATGGTAGTATTGTTCATTGGGTATGCTTTTGATGCGTAGGCTTGTTCTAGACCTGATTAGCGGTGTTGCGTAAGGCTAGGCTTGCTGTGATAGAGGTACGAAAGTACTATCCGAGATATCCTGGTCGAGTATACATCCTTATATGTGTTGCATGATTATGTGGTGCATTGATATATGTCATATGATGCATGCTATTATGTCACGTTTTATGATGCATGTTGCATTTCATGTTGAGCCGTATCTCCTTCGAGATAGCCTTTACTGTTGAGCTGTATCTCTTTCGAGATAAGCTATATCTTGTGGGGCCGCTCAGCCCTGTCTTGTCTTGTGGACGCATGGACACCGAGAGTACACAGTGGCCGACGGGTCGGGAGGGCTTCGGTGATCCGGGACATTTTTTGGTCCACGTCTGTTCTTGTAGTGGATGCAGTGACCCAGAGGAGTACCGCGCGGCACTATCCACTTGGCGCCTCTAGACTGAGCATTTTGAGATCCTTTGTTACTCCTGTTTCTTGACTACCCTGGTATCATATCATAGCATGTGCATTTCATATAGGCTTGTATACTCATGCTTTTGTACTGGGCGTTCTTATCGCTCACGTCCTCGGTTTTGTTTATCTTGGACACCCCATTCCCACGGGGCAGGCCTCAGGTTGGACAGCTCAGGAAGAGCAGGAGGAGGACAGTGAGTGGCTGGTTGGTTTAATTTTCAGTACTATTCTTTTCGATATGGTTGTACCGTATATTTCATTTTAGTTCGAGTTGTTCTGGATTTCGATTGGGTTGTATAACTATCGTTTGTTGGCCTTTTCCGCAATTATCTCTGATTATTATTAATTAAGTTAGTTGCATGCTTAGTTCTTGATTAGTAGGTGATTCTGGAACGGGTCACTACATTTATGGTATCAGAGCATGCTTATGATTTTGGGATATAGATTCTGTTTTGGGATTTTCGTGGATCATTTTACCATTTTCCCTATTCTATCTTGTAGCGATGGCTGACCATTTTGGTGATGAGAGTAGTCAGGGAAGTGTAGGTCGTTGGGGTGACCAGGACGATCGTAGGCGTCATCGTGAACATCGTCATCGTCGGGATGGTCCTAGGCGTTTTGATTTGCACCGTTTCATTCAGATGGGGCCTAAGCCTTTAGTTGGCGGGGAGACTCCCGATGATGCTGAGGATTGGTTAGAGCGCATGGAGAGTTGTTTCCGAGCATTCCAGTGCACCGAGGAGCAGAAGATGGAGACCCTTAGTTTTCTTCTCGAGGGCCGTGCGCGCAAGTGGTGGCGATCGACTTCTGAGCCGATAGTTCAGTCCCAGGGTAGGGTGACTTGGGCCGATTTCCGTGCAGCTTTCATGCAGCTGTATTTTCCTCCAGCCCTTCGCCAGGCAAAGACGATTGAGCTCCTGAATCTTAAGCAGGGGAGTATGTCTGTTGATGAATATCAGCAGAAGTTCTTCGAGTTGTTACCCTTTGCCCCTCATATCAGTGGCAGTTCTGAGGCCAAGTATGACCATTTCCTCCAGGGTCTTAACCAGGAGATTTTTGATCGAGTCACTGTCTGTGATAATCCTACTTCTTATGATGGGTTAGTGAACCGGTGTCGCCAGGCAGAGATCAGTCTCCAGCGTGGTAGGGCTATTCTTTCTTCTAGACCTCCGAGTACTTTGAGCCCTCGATCTCAGTCTTTCAAGAAATCTGGTTCTTCTTCTTCTGGATCTGGATCACGGTCTAGCGGTGTTTTCCGCTTTGGTAAGAAGAAGGTTTCTTGTGTGCATTGTGGGAAGAACCATCCATCGGAGCAATGCCGATCAGCCGCTGGAGCTTGTTTTCAGTGCGGAGAGATGGGTCATCTCAAGAAGAATTGTCCTAAGTTGCGAGGTGGAGCAGGATCTGGTTCCGGATCTCAGACGACTGTACAGCAGAGGAGGCAAGGTCAGGCAGTGGGTAGTTCAAATCTTCGACCTCGTGCCCAAGGTCAGGTTTTTGCGCTGAACCAGGATCAGGCTGCAAATGAGACAGAGAGAGTCATAGCAGGTACTTTTCGTTTATGCGGTATTCCTGCTTTTGTTCTTATTGATACCGGAGCATCACATTCATTCATTTCTGCACGATTTGTTAAGCGTCATAAGTTACCATATGTTTCTCTAGACGTCATTCTTTCCGTTTCTACCCCGATGGGTCATTCGGTGTTAGCAAAGCGTCTAGTGATGGGTTGTCCCTTAGATTTTGAGGGTAACAAATTGATTGCGAATCTTATGATCTTGTAGATGGAAGATTTTGATTGTATTATAGGTATAGACCTATTGACTACCTACCGAGCTACCGTGGATTGTTACCAGAAGCTTGTTCAGTTTCGTACGACTGAGAGCTCTAGTTGGTTTTTCTATGGTGAGGGAGCGCGACCTCCGATGCCAGTGGTATCTGCTCTGAAAGCCTGTCGTGCTTTAGAGTCGGGCGGGGAAGGCTACCTCATCTATGCGATTGATTCGTCCACAGGTAGTGTTGGTATAGAGGATATTCCAGTGGTTTGTGAATTTCCTGATGTATTCCCAGATGAGATTCCTGGTTTTCCTCCGGTTAGAGAGGTGGAATTTGGCATTGAGTTAATGCCAGGGACTGCATCGATTTCTCGTGCCCCCTATCGTCTTGCTCCGTCAGAGATGAGAGAATTGAAGCAGCAATTGCAGGATCTTCTTGATAAAGGTTATATTCGCCCAAGTGTTTCACCTTGGGGAGCTCCAGTCTTGTTTGTCAAGAAGAAAGATGGATCTATGCGATTGTGCATTGATTATCGCCAGCTGAATCGTGTGACGATCAAAAACAAGTATCCATTACCTCGTATCGATGATTTGTTCGATCAGCTTCAGGGTACCTCTGTTTACTCCAAGATTGACTTGCGATCGGGTTATCATCAGATGAGAGTTAGAGATGATGATATTTCCAAGACTGCATTTCGTACTCGATATGGGCATTACGAGTTTCTAGTTATGCCATTTGGAATGACGAATGCGCCAGCAGTGTTCATGGATCTGATGAATCGAGTCTTTCGGGATTTTCTAGATCAGTTTGTTGTGGTTTTTATCGACGATATCTTGATTTATTCTCACAGTGTGGAAGAGCATATTCAGCACTTGAAGATTGTGTTGCAGATTCTTCGCGAGAAGCAATTGTATGCTAAGCTGAGTAAGTGCGAGTTCTGGATTGATCGTGTAGTATTCCTTGGTCATGTGATTTCCAAGGAAGGAATTTCTGTGGATCCCAGCAAGATTGAGGCAGTGCTGAATTGGTCACGTCCTACGACGGTGGCTGAGATCCGTAGTTTTCTAGGTCTGGCAGGGTATTATCGTCGCTTCATCGTGAATTTCTCTCAGGTAGCTAGACCCTTGACGCAACTTACTCGGAAGGATGTTCCATTTGAGTGGTCATCTGAGTGCGAAGATAGTTTCAGAGAACTTCGTCGACTTCTGACTTCTGCACCTGTTTTGGCGTTACCGTCAGGATCTGATGGTTTCAGTGTTTACACCGATGCCTCTTTTCAAGGCTTAGGGTGTGTGTTGACGCAGAATGATCATGTGATCGCTTACGCATCCAGGCAGTTGAAACCTCACGAAGAAAAGTATCCTATTCATGATCTAGAACTAGCTGCTATTGTGTTTGCGCTAAAAATCTGGCGTCATTACTTGTACGGGGTTAAGTTTGAAATTTTTACTGATCATAAGAGTCTGAAGTATCTGTTCACTCAGGCTGAGTTGAACATGAGACAACGTCGTTGGATGGATCTACTTTAAGATTATGATTGCGAGATCAAATACCATCCAGGTTCTGCGAATCTCACAGCCGATGCTCTTAGTCGCAAGGTGAGAATCTCTGCACTTCAGACCAGTGCTTTGATTAGTACTATCCAGGATTGTTGTTCATTGGGATTTAATTTCAAACATCGGAAAGGTATGGAGAGCATTCGTGTTGCTACCATTTTATCTGAACCAGCTTTGTTCGCTCGGATTCGAGATGCACAGATGTCTGATCTCAAGACTCAGAGATTAGCCCGATTGGTTGGTGGAGATAGCAATTTCCATTATCAGTCTAATGGTCTTCTGTGTTTGTCTAATCGGGTTGTGGTACCAGAGGATGATACTTTGAGGGAAGAGATCTTGGCTCAGGCTCATCGAAGCAAGTTGAGTGTCCATCCAGGAAGCAACAAGATGTATAAAGATTTGAGGACACGATTTTGGTGGAAAGGGATGAAGCGCAGCGTTTATCAGTTTGCTTCCAAGTGTCTTGTTTGTCAGCAGGTTAAGGCAGAGCACCGTCGACCGGGAGGATTATTGCTGAACTTACTTATTCCCGAATGGAAGTGGGAGCATATCGCGATGGATTTCATTACTCACTTACCATTGTCTTCGAGGAATAGTGATGCTATTTGGGTAGTGGTGGATCGACTCACCAAGTCTGCTCATTTTCTGCCATATAACCGTGATTTCACTTTCGATCGTATGGCTCGATTGTACATTCAAGAGATTGTACGTTTGCATGGGGTACCAGTCAGTATTGTCAGTGACAGAGATCCTCGTTTTACCTCACGATTTTGGGGTAGTTTTCAGTCGGCATTGGGTACTTCACTAAGTTTGAGTACGGCTTATCATCCAGAGACCGACGGTCAAACAGAGAGGACTATCCGTACACTTGAGGATATGTTGCGAGCTTGTGTTATGGATTTCGGACCCGCTTGGCAAGATCATTTGCCTTTGATTGAGTTCGCGTACAACAACAGCTATCATCGTAGTATTGGTATGGCACCATTTGAGGCGTTGTATGGGCGACGTTGTCGTACTCCATTATTCTGGGACGAAGTTGGGGAACGACATGTTGAGGGACCGGAGTTAGTCCAGCAGGCTATTGATAAGGTTGCAGTAATCAAGAAACGGATTAAGATCGCTCAGGATCGACAGGCTAGTTATGCGAACACCAAGCGGCGACCTCTTTATTTTCAGCCAGGTGAGAAAGTGTTTCTCCGAGTTTCGCCTTTTCGCAGGATTTTGAGATTTGGTCTCAAGGGTAAGCTATCTCCGAGATTTGTTGGTCCTTTTGAGATTCTGGAATGTGTGGGAGATTTGGCTTACAGGTTAGCATTACCTCCGTATCTGTCTGGGATTCATGATGTGTTCCACGTATCTTTGTTGAGACGATATGTAGCAGATGAGTCTCACATCTTGCATCCATCTGAAGTTCAACTAAATACGGACTTGTCTTACGTAGAACGACCAGTGCGGATCCTCGATCGCAAAGACAAGGTGTTGCGGAATAAGATCATTCCTCTTGTCTTAGTTCAGTGGCAGCGCAGAGGCACTGAAGAAGCCACTTGGGAGCTAGAGAGTCGTATGCGTTCGGAGCATCCAGAGCTCTTTTGAGTTATACTTTGTTTATGTTTGTGTTTTCAGTTGTAATCGAAATATCAGTTGTATTCAACAACAATTGAGATGTAATAACGATGTTGTTATTTCGTTTTGTTCATCCTCTAAGCCTGATTTCGAGGACGAAATCTTTTAAGGGGGGGAGAATGTAGTAGCCCGAATTCCAAATTGGGTAATTAACGGATTAATGGTGATTAAGAAGGTTTAATGTGTAATTTTGACCGTGGTCATGATCGGACGGACCGAAGATGGTTCGGTAGCACCGAAGGGTTCGGACGATCCGAAGTGGGTTCGGTGGATCCGATCATGAGGTGTCAAGAGTTGATCGACACGTTAGTTTACATGCAAGTTCGGATGATCCGAAGTGTAGGTTCGGTGGATCCGATCATGAGGTGTCAAGAGCCGATGGACACGTAGGAGTTCGGACGTTCCGAAGTAGGTTCGGTGGATCCGAACATAGCCTATAAATAGTGCTCGGATTTCCTCATTTTGCATTGCAAATTCTTGAGTTGTGTCTCATATTTGAGAGGTTTGGAAGGTTTCTAGGGTTAGTTGTCGGTCGAGCGATAGCCAAGAGCTGCCAGGATTGGTAGCGTAGCGACGCCTGAGTTACGAGGCAATCGACATCAAAGGGCTGTCGACGGACGAAGGTAAACCCTAAACCTTTGGTATTACTGGTTTTGCTAGTCGAGCATGGTAGTATTGTTCATTGGGTATGCTTTTGATGCGTAGGCTTGTTCTAGACCTGATTAGCGGTGTTGCGTAAGGCTAGGCTTGCTGTGATAGAGGTACGAAAGTACTATCCGAGATATCCTGGTCGAGTATACATCCTTATATGTGTTGCATGATTATGTGGTGCATTGATATATGTCATATGATGCATGCTATTATGTCACGTTTTATGATGCATATTGCATTTCATGTTGAGCCGTATCTCTTTCGAGATAGCCTTTACTGTTGAGCTGTATCTCTTTCGAGATAAGCTATATCTTGTGGGGTCGCTCAGCCCTGTCTTGTCTTGTGGACGCATGGACACCGAGAGTACACAGTGGCCGACGGGTCGGGAGGGCTTCGGTGATCCGGGACATTTTTTGGTCCACGTCTGTTCTTGTAGTGGATGCAGTGACCCAGAGGAGTACCGCGCGGCACTATCCACTTGGCGCCTCTAGACTGAGCATTTTGAGATCCTTTGTTACTCCTGTTTCTTGACTACCCTGGTATCATATCATAGCATGTGCATTTCATATAGGCTTGTATACTCATGCTTTTGTACTGGGTGTTCTTATCGCTCACGTCCTCGGTTTTGTTTATCTTGGACACCCCATTCCCACGGGGCAGGCCTCAGGTTGGACAGCTCAGGAAGAGCAGGAGGAGGACAGTGAGTGGCTGGTTGGTTTAATTTTCAGTACTATTCTTTTCGATATGGTTGTACCGTATATTTCATTTTAGTTCGAGTTGTTCTGGATTTCGATTGGGTTGTATAACTATCGTTTGTTGGCCTTTTCCGCAATTATCTCTGATTATTATTAATTAAGTTAGTTGCATGCTTAGTTCTTGATTAGTAGGTGATTCTGGAACGGGTCACTACATCTATTCAGACCATAAAAGCCTCAAGTACTTGTTTTCTCAGTCAGAGTTGAATATGAGACAGCGTAGATGGCTTGATTTGTTAAAAGATTTTGATTGCGAGATCAAATATTATCCGGGAAAGTCAAATGCAGCGGCAGACGCCTTGAGTCGAAAGGTATGTGCCTTATCCTTATCGACGATAGGTGTTACGAAGCTTGTTGAAAATTGCTGTTTCTCTGGATTAGAATTTGATACAGATAAGAAGCCACTACGACTTGCTGCTATTCAAGTTGAGCCTGACTTGATCAGGAGGATCAAAGAAGCTCAACGAATCGATCAGAATGTGCAAAGATCAATTCAGATGGTCAGAGCAAGACATGTATCAGAATATCAGGTACGTGATCATGTGCTGTATGTGAATAACCGCCTTGTAGTGCCAGATGTTCCAGACTTGAGACATCAGATTATGTCCGAAGCACACTGCAGTCGGTTCAGCATCCATCCTGGGGGCAGAAAGATGTACAATGATTTGAAGACACAATTCTGGTGGAAGCAGATGAAGTCAGACATCGCCAAATATGTGTCTAAATGCTTAAATTGCCAGCAGGTGAAGGCCGAGAGGAAGAAGCCCGGAGGGTTACTTCAGAGTTTGTCTATTCCAGAATGGAAATGGGACCACATTTCCATGGATTTCGTGACGAAGTTACCCCGATCTTCCCGAGGCTGTGATGCGATTTGGGTCGTTATCGACAGATTGACCAAATCAGCTTGTTTCATCCCGTATAGAATGACGTATCGGCATGATCAAATGGCGGAGATATATGTTCGAGAGGTAGTCAGATTACATGGAGTGCCGAAGTCTATCGTATCAGATCGTGATCCACGATTCACTTCACACTTCTGGCACAGTTTACAGCAGGCCTTAGGTACGACATTACACCTGAGTACTGCTTACCATCCTCAGACAGACGGACAGTCAGAGCGGACTATCCAGACATTAGAGGATATGCTGAGAGCAGTAGTGCTAGATTTTGGCACTAGTTGGCAAGATTCCCTACCTCTTTGTGAATTCTCTTACAATAATAGCTATCAGACGAGCATTGAGATGGCACCGTTTGAAGCTTTATATGGCAAGAAATGCAGATCTCCGCTGTACTGGGATGACATCTCAGAGGTGCCAGAACTTGGGCCAGATATGATTCGTGACATGACTGAAAAGATCAAGATTATTCAGAAAAGAATGAAGACGGCTCAAGATAGGCAAGCGAAATACGCCAACATCAGACGTAGACCGCTAGTATTTGAGCAAGGAGACATGGTGTTTCTAAAGATTTCCCCATTCAGAGGCGTTGTCAGATTTGGCAAGCGTGGAAAGCTGTCTCCTAGATACGTGGGTCCTTACGAGATTCTAGAAAAGATTGGCGATCGAGCATATCGACTAGCTCTTCCTCCTTCTCTGTCTGGTATACATGACGTTTTTCATGTATCAATGTTGCGTAGATACATGCCAGATATTTCTCATGTCATTCAGCCTGACGAAGCGGAGCTTGATCAGACCTTGAGCTATGTCGAACAACCGATACAAATTCTTGATCGGAAGGAAAAGAAACTCAGAACGAAGACTGTTCCTCTAGTGAAAGTCCAATGGAGTCGTCACGGCGTGGAAGAAGCAACTTGGGAGACAGAAGCAGATATGCGACAGAAACATCCCGAGTTATTTTTATGATGTGAGTATTTAGTCAGTGTTAATTTTATTACATCTTGTATATAGAGTGCCTTGAATTTCGAGGGCGAAATCATTTCTTAGAGGGGGAGAAATGTAAGGCCTGAGAATTACTAATCTTCATTAACGCGATATTTGAAGATATGAGAATGCATGTTATGTCATGAGAAGCACTATGAACTGTCAAGATTTCGACTCTATTAATCCGGAATTATGAAATTTTAATTGATGTGATCATATCGGACCATATCGAGACCAGAGTGGGCAAAGCTGTTTCATTTCACCAATTTCGGGCAGAACTAGTGGCGCCCGAGCGGTAGAAAGTGACCGCTCGAGCGCCAATGCTCAAGGGGAGTACGTTCGGGCAGAAGGTGTGGCGCCCGGGCGGTAATTTATGACCGCCCAAGCGCCAGAGTCTCGCATCGCGGCAGAACGTTCCGCGCCCGGGCCGTAGAACTTGACCGCCCGAGCGCCGAGCTCGCGCCCGGGCGGTAAGTTTCGACCGCCCGAGCGCCAGCGAAGATTGGCAAGAGCAAGCCACGTTTCATGGCATGCAAGTAGGATATATATATAAACGTTATTTGCCTCATAATTGATCAGAATCAAGAACGAGAAAGCTCCGTGAAGCTTTTAGAAATTCTTGCGCCGGTAGTTTGCAATCCGTCCGTTAGATTCGAAATCCGACTCCGGTACCGTGTTCCTATCGTTGTAGGCTACACGTGGACGTAAGTTTTACTATGTTTTGGCATGTCTTGAAATTATGATGTTGAAGGAATCAGATATGATTCATATACGTTGTTTCTGACATATTAGACATCGTATAATTACAAACGGATTTAAGAACGGACACCGTATAGAATTGTTATGAATTTTAGAGTTGAATTGACTGGGTGTTGGTACCAGATTTATACCATTATCAATTATAAATTAGGGGAATTGATGTAGATTGTTTAATATGGAGATTGTGCAGTTGAATTGATACCGAAATCAAGTCTTTAATTGGATATGTGTTGATTGAGAATAGAGATTGATAGAAAGTGTATCAATGTATCTCTTTCAGATTTGATTGACAGACTTGATATCAACTTCGAGACTTCGACGACAAGAAAGGTATAAACCATGTTGTTTGGGAAGCCACAACTCAAATCAGATATTATTTGAGTTTCCCAAACCAAAATCACATACTAGTATTGTTGTATATATGGTAACATGTTTATGACTTGTTTATAGAATTATATGCAAATCTTGTTACATGATTATGCTTTGATTATAGAAATGTATTCAAGCATGTAAGATTATTGTGATATTCAGATATGAATATGAGCATGCTTTGTTACAGATTGATAGTCATTGCATTTAAGATAGGAGAGTCGTTGGCAGCCATTGTCAACTATCTAGATGTTCGGTGTATCTCAGCTTAGGAGCAGCCTCGACTCCTATTGCAGTCGTTGATACAGCTCAGACCGAAGTCTAGGAATAAGACGTACAGTCACCCCGAGTGGGAGGGTAGGTGACAGCCATTGACGTCTTATTCACACCGGGATCCCTAGAGTTCTAGTCGAGTCGAGTCCAGACATGGTTTGATTCGCATTGCATTGCATGTGTATATGATGTCATTCATGATAGCATGTTTCATATTTAATTGATTATATGCATGTATACATGTTTATACTGGGATTTGTTCTCACCGGAGTTTCCGGCTGTTGTTATGTCTGTATGTGTGCATAACAACAGGTGGGGCAGGATCTGGGTCACGCAGAGGATGAGAGATGGACATAGCGTGGTGATCTCGGGCTTAGCAGCAGGACTAGTAGTTGTACCTTTGGCATGTACTGTATTTAATTACTAGTTTGTTGAGTAGGGATGGACAAGACATGTTGTACGTTATGTTTGTACATTATATTTGTAATTTAAATAAAGAATTTATGTTTGTTTATATACATTAGATGTAATGTTGAAAAGCGAAAAATTTGACCCATTTTATATATTACCGATCCATTGAATCCCAAAGAAAGAGTTAGAGCCCGGGTCCCCACACAAGCTTTCCTTGGGGCTTGACCACCCGTGTTCGCATCATCATCCCTTTCTTGAAAAAGATTTGTCCTCAAATCTAGTTCGTCATCTGCATCAAACAACGACAAAACACTAACATTAAAAGTAGAACTTACGTTATACTCACCTGGTAGATCGAGTCTGTAGGCGTTGTCATTAATTCTTTCAAGGATTTGAAATGGTCCATCACCTCTAGGTAATAGCTTTAAACGTCTCTTCTCGGGGAACCTTTCCTTCCATAAGTGTAGCCACACCCAATCTCCCTTCTCAAAGACCACCTTCTTCATTCCCTTGTTGGCCTGCTTGGCATATTGCTCATTTTTCTTCTCAATGTTGGCCTTGGCCTTTTCATGCAACCCCCTAAAAAATTCAGCCTTCTTTTTGCTGTCCATGTTTAACCTTTCACTCACAGGTAAAGACATCAAATCCAACGGAGTCAAAGGGTTAAAACCATATACAAGTTCAAATGGCGAGTAATTTGTAGTAGAATACACGCAACGATTATAAGCAAACTCAACAAATGGCAAACAATCCTCCCAATTCTTCAAGTTCTTTTTAAGAATAGCACGCAAAAGAGTTCCTAAAGTTCTATTAACAACTTCAGTTTGTCCATCCGTTTGACGATGACAAGTAGTTGACAACAGCAATTTCGTGCCAAGTTTAGCCCATAAAGTTTTCCAAAAGTAACTCAAGAACTTAACATCGCGATCAGAAACAATAGTCCTAGGCATGTCGTGCAACCTAACTACCTCTCTAAAGAACAAATCCGCGATGTTAAATGCATCATCAGTTTTATGACAAGCAATAAAATGCCCCATCTTTGAAAATCTATCAACAACAACAAATATTGAATCCCTCCCCTTCTTTGTCCTAGGCAACCCCAAAACAATGTCCATAGAAATATCAACCCAAGGTTCACTAGGGACGTGAAGTGGTGTATGCAATCCATGTGGTTGTGTTTTAGATTTAGCTTGTCTACAAGTGATGCGCTTTTCACAAACACGCTCAACATCACGTTTCATGTGTGGCCAATAGAAATGTTCATGCAATGCACTTAAAGTTTTAGCCACACCAAAGTGTCCCATCAAACAACCCATGTGCCTCCCTAACAAGTAATTCACGAATCGATGATTTAGGAATGCACAACCTATCTTCTCTAAACAAGAAACAATGATGCAAATAAAATTTGTCATGTTGACCATGCATACATGTTTCAAATACACTCTTAAAATCATCATCTAGCACATACAATTCCTTCACATGCTCAAACCCCAAAATTTTTGACTCCAAGGTAGAGATTAGTACGTACCTCTGTGATAGTGCGTCGGCTACTACATTCTCCTTACCTTCTTTGTATTTGATGATGTAGGGAAATGTCTCTATGAATGCCACCCACTTGGCATGCCGCTTGTTCAGCTTTTGTTGCCCCTTAAGGTGCTTTAAAGACTCATGATCCGTATGAATCACAAACTCCTTAGGCCTCAAGTAGTGATGCCATGTCTCTAGAGTCCTCACAAGTGCGTAGAACTCCTTATCATATGTGGGATAGTTCAGGGCGGCTCCATTGAGTTTCTCGCTAAAGTACGCCACCGGCCGACCTCCTTGCATCAAGACTCCACCAATACCTACACCTGAAGCATCACATTCAATTTCAAAGGTATTAGCAAAATCAGGTAAAACAATTAAAGGAGCATTAATTAATTTGTGCTTAATAAGATTAAAAGACTTCTCTTGCTCCTCGTCCCAATGGAATGGAACGTTCTTCTTGATTACCGCCGTCATCGGTGCTGCCAATGTGCAAAAATCCTTTACAAACCTCCTATAGAAGCTTGCAAGTCAATGGAAAGTTCGGACTTGACCAACAGTAGTAGGCGATGGCCAATCTTGAATATCACCTACATTGTCTTCATCCACTTGTATCCCCTGTGAGCTTACCACAAAACCAAGAAAGACAAGTTTTCTTGTACAAAAATCACATTTCTTTAAGTTAGCATATAGATTTTCAGCCCTTAGTGTGATTAGCACAAGTTTCAAGTGACCAACATGCTCATCCAAGTCTTTGCTATATACTAGGATATCATTAAAGTAAACAACAACAATTTTTCCTATGTATGCACGCAAGACATGGTTCATTAACCTCATAAATGTGCGAGAAGCATTAGTTAAGCCAAAAGGCATGACCATCCACTCATATAACCCGAACTTGGTTTTAAAAGCCGTTTTCTACTCATCACCTTCCATCATCCTAATTTGGTGATAACCATTCTTCAAATCAATCTTGCTAAAGATACAAGCACCATCCAATTCATCTAACATATCATCTAGTCTAGGTATGGGATGCCTATACTTGATGGTTATATTATTAATTGCCCTACAATCCACACACATACGCCATGAGCCATATTTCTTAGGAACTAATAAAACAGGTACGGCAAAAGGGGACATGGACTCACGCACAAAACCCCTATCTAACAACTCACTTACCTCCCGTTGAAGCTCCTTAGTTTCCTCCGGATTGTTTCTATAAGCTGGACGATTTGGCAATGCACTCCTGGGCACCAAATCAATTTGGTGCTCAATCCCCCTCAATGGTGGTAGTCCTTGAGGTAGCTCCTCCTGAAATATATCATCAAATTCCTGCAAAAGTGAAACAACAATGCTCGGACGGGACCTGGCTATATCACTTGTGTTAAAGGAGAATCTCCTTGTAAAGAATCAACACAAGTGGTTCATGTGTGTGCATGAGGTGTTTCAACTCACTTTTTTGGGCCATATATGATTTCTTTTTGGCCTCTTTCCTCTCATTTTCTTTTCCCTCAATTTCTTTCCTCTGATTTTTCTTTTGCATGGCTATCTCACTCTTTTTATCACTCTTTTCTTCAGCCATTTCATTTTTATTTTCGAAGGCCACCTCACTTTTTTGTTCACTTTTTTTTCGGCCTCATCTCTCTTCTTCTTTTTTAATTGGTCCTCCAACACTTGCTTTGGGGACAAAGGAAGCAATACAATGGATTCCTTCTTCAATACAAATGAGTACTTATTCTTGAACCCATCATGTGTCACCCGCCTATAATATTGACAAGGTCTTCCCAACAAGATATGACATGCATGCATGGGTACCACATAACACAAGACCTCATCCATATACTTCTCAATAGAAAAAGACACCAACACTTGTTTGTTCACCTTCACCTCCGCACAATCATTCAACCATTGAAGCCTATATGGTTGAGGATGCTTTAATGTAGGTAAAACCAATTTTTCCACCATCTCACTACTAGCCATATTGGTACAACTCCATCCATCTATGATTAAATTGCAAACCCTTTGATTTACAAAACACCTAGTGTGGAAAAAGTTCTCCCTTTGCTTAGTATCCTCCTCCTTGACTTGGGCACTCATGATTTGCCTAGTCACTAGTGCTTCACCTACCACCGCCTCATATCCCTCTCTCATCATCATCACCCTCACTATGCGACTCATATTCACCATAATCATTTAAAATCAGCAGCCTTTTATTTGGACATTCACTAGCAATATGACCTAACCATTGACACCTAAAACATCTAGTATCTCTAGCTCGAGTAAGAAGAGTTTCAGATTTACCTTGCACTCCTTGTTTAGGCGCCTCTTGTTTGTTCTCGACCTTGGGCATGGTCACCAACTTGCTTTCATCATGTTTTGCCCCATTTGGTCGCCAAGAAGTTGACGAACACCAACTTTGATTGGTGCGGCCAACTCCTCGCCTCTTGAGTTGTTGCTCCACTTTTACGACCATTTGCACCATCTCGTCTAGATCAAAGCAGTGCCTAAGCTCCGCTTGATCTTGTATCTCCCTGTTCAAACCACAAAGAAAACGTGCCATGGTCGCCTCACTGTCGTCCTCAATATTTTCCCTAATCATGACTACTTCCATCTCCTTGTAGTAGTCCTCCACACTTTTCAACCCTTGCCTCAAGGTTTGTAGCCTCTTAAACATCTCCCTATAATAGTGATTGGGCACAAACCTCTTCCTCATTACCCTCTTCATCTCATCCCAAGATTCAATAGGTCTCTCATTATACCTCCTTCTAGTGGTCACTAGTTGATCCCACCAAATGAGAGCATAGTCTAAGAATTCAACCACTGCCAACCTCACCTTCTTTTGTTCGGAGTAGTGGTGACATTCAAATACGAACTCTACCCTCTTTTCCCATTTTAAGTACGCCTCCAGGTCAGATTTCCCATGGAATGATGGAATTATCATCTTAATACTACCCATGTTACCATCTTCCCTATTCCCGTCATATCTACCCCGTATGGCTTCTCTTTTTCCTCTACAGAATCCTCTACCTCTTCCATTCCTACCCCAATTTTCATTTTGGCTCTCCTCATCTCCTCCCAAATCATACTCCTCCTCTTCTTCTCCTCTACCCAAATCTTTATACTTAGATTTACCCCCACTTGTACTAACTTCAAGCCTACTCATCCTCTCATGTAATGGCTCCAACTCAACCCTCATCATTCGACTAAAATGCCCAAACAATGCCTCCATTTGAACCTTAGACAACCCTGGGTTCGAACTATCTCCTACCTCTCTCTCCATTTAATTTCAAATTTGTACCTGCAAGAAAACGTTAGTAGAAAGCAAAATGATCCTCACCCAAATGCTCACGGTCACTCCAAAGAAATTCACTTATCACTCCTCTCTTATTTTTTTGCTCACAACAAATATTTACCGTTCACTCCAAAGAAAATACACGCGCACTCAATTATTTTTTTTCACTCAAATTTGATAGTATTCTCGAAAGTGTACTCAAGCTTTGTATTTGTATATCAAACAATCAAGTTTCAACTTGTGAACAATTGTGACCGACTCACTTGGACTGCATAGACAAAAAATTCGAAGGTATATGATTTTTTTTGACTGTGATAGACAATTGAATATGACTCCTTAAAGGAAATTGAACAAGATATCAAAAAGAAATAATGGGGAATTTACGGAATTTTTTTAACTTTTTTTTTGGCTGAGTACTACTCGAAAATTCCAGAAAAAAAAAGACACCAAAATTTCGAGAATCACACTCTCAAAAAATTTTGAAGAACGATAGAACAGAAAGCAGATATGAAAACGAACGAAGAACTAACACAGATCTGAAAATTTAAGTACAAGATAACTTACTTGAATTCAATCAACCTATACTCTGATACCAAATGATGTGAATCTTTGTACGTATGAATAGCAAACAAGATTAATTTAGAATTGCCACTCAATTCAATAACAAACAAGGAATCGTTGTTGTCCCGATCTTTTGAATCAAGTGTGTGTGTGTGTGACTTTCACCTCTAAACTATGAAAAGTTTAGCAACAAATAATCATGAGATAAATAATTGAGAAACAGACGAACCTTCAAAGAACTTGTCCTTGACAATACGTATGAAATCAATCGACAAACGCCACAAGAACGAATCTTGATAAGTTTGATTTTTGAAAAGTTTGAGATAAAACTCAAAACCTTAATAAAATAGCAATAATAAATCTGAATTGTGTCCAAAATTTCGTTCACATATGTTTACATATCAAAAAACCGAAATAATCAAAACTCTAAACTAGGAAACTAGAATTTTCTCGCAACTGGCTCACGCTCGGGCGGTAGGATTTGACCGATCGAGCACCGAGGGTTCTGTACTATTCGCGCTCGGGCAGTAGAATATGACCGCTCGGGCGTGAGGCGTTCTGGAAATGTTCTCCTTGGACAGTAAGTGTGGCGCTCGGGCGGTAATATTTGGCCGCTCGAGCGCCGATGCTTCTGGACTCTTCTTCATTTATCACTTGAATAATGTTTCTTTGGCTCCCAACCTTACTCCCATGCATCACCCTCCAGCACTTTGCACCTCGCTTGTAAGTCCTTCTTCCTTGCTCATAAGCCCTTGCAACGCTTCCTAGTCATCCCCTCGTGATTGGTCCCTCCGGCAACTCTAAAGGGTCCCAAGTTTTTCTTGGGGCTTGACCACTCGTGTTCGCATCACTAGCTCTTGATGGAGACTCTTCCAGAATGCAGACTTAAACCTCAGATCCCTGTCTGACATGATGGACACTGGAATACCATTCATTCTGACTATCTCTCTGATGTACAGCTCTGCGTACTGAGTCATGATGAATGTCTTACTGATCGGTAAGAAATGAGCTGATTTAGTGAGCCGATTAACAATCACCCAGATAGCACTGAATCCTCTAGTAGTCCTTGGAAGCCCTGTCAAAAAATCCATAGTAATGTTTTTCCATTTCCACTCGGGAATAGGGAGCGGTCTCAGTTTCCCTGCAGGTCTCTGATGCTCTTACCTTGACCTGCTGACATGTCAAACACTCGGGGACAAATCGCATAATATATCGCTTCATGCCTGGCCACCAATACAGAGTCTGTAGATCCTTATAAATCTTCATACTCCCTAGATGGATGGAGTACGGGGTGATGTGGTCCTCGCTCAAGATATCTGCTCGAAGGGAATAACTGTCAGGAACCCAAAGGCGGTCCCTATATCTGACTATGCCGTCCAAAACTATGTACAGTCTCTGGCCCTTAGCCTCGTCCATAAGTCTCCATGTCTGTAACTGCTCGTCAGAAGTCTGCCCTGTACGGATTTTGTCTCTCAGAGTTGGCTGTACTGTTAGAGTAGCAAGATTCGGGGCCTTGCCCCTGGCATAAACTGCAAGCTCAAATCTCTGCATCTCAGCCTGTAGCGGTCTCTGCACTGACAGATGAGCAATCACTGTGTGCTTCCTGCTCAAAGAGTCTGCAACCACATTAGCCTTACCCGGATGGTAGCTAATGTCACAATCATAGTCCTTCACCAGCTCAAGCCACCTCTTCTGTCGCATATTCAGTTCCTTCTGTGTGAAGAAGTACTTCAGGCTCTTATGATTTGTAAAAATCCTGCACTTCTCCCCATACAAATAGTGTCTCCAGATCTTTAGGGCAAATACCACTGCTGCTAGCTCGAGATCATGAGTCGGATAGTTGTTCTCATGAACCTTCCGTTGTCTTGACGCGTAGGCTATCACTCTGTCTTGTTGCATCAGAATCATGCCCAAACCAAGCTTCGATGCATCTGTAAACACCACAAACTCCCCCTGCCCTGATGGCAAAGCTAGTACTGGTACAGTGGTCAACGTTAGCTTTAGTCTGTCAAAGCTCTCCTGACACTCAGGTCTCCAAATAAACTTGGAATTCTTTTTTGTCAAGGCAGTCATAGGCACCGCGATAGAAGAGAAGCCCTAGATGAACTTCATGCAATAGCCTGCCAATCCCAAAAAACTACGGATCTCTGTCACGCTCTTAGGAACTGGCCAATATCTGACTGCCTCCACTTTGCTGGGGTCGACGTCTATGCCATTCTGAGATACAATGTGACCTAAGAATGCCATCCTGTCAAGCCAGAACTGATATTTACTGAACTTGGCATACAGTCGTTTGTCCTATAGAGTCTGTAACACTGTCCTCAGATGATGACTGTGCTCCTCCCTGCTTTTCGAATAGATCGGGATATCGTCAATGGAGACTATGAATCAATCTAAATATGGCTGAAATAAGAGATTCGTGATATCCATGAAGATCGCTGGCGCATTCGTCAAACCATAGTGCATCACCAAGAACTCATAGTTCCCGTAACGCACCCGGAAGGATGTCTTATGCACATCTGACTCCCTCACTTTTAGCTGATGATATCGGGATCGAAGGTTTAGAACACTGATGTTCCCTGAAGATGATCAAATAAGTCTTCGATTCTAGGCAACTGATAATTATTCTTAACTATGAATTTGTTCAGCTCTCTGTAATCAATGCACGGTCAAATGTTGTCATCCATCTTCTTAACAAAAATATTTGGTGCCACCCAAGGAGAAAACCTAAGGATAATGAAGCACTTATCCAGCAGATCCTGAATCTGATCCTTGAGCTCCTTTATCTCTGCAGGCGATAGCCGGTAGGGCACTTTAGATATCGGAACTGTGCCCAACATGAGCTCAATCGAAAAGTCCACCTCTCTGTCTTGTGGGATGCCTGCAACATCGTCAGGGAAAACACTGGAGAACTCCCTGACTACATCAATGTCCTCCAGCCTCTGACTGTCTGGCTCTGCCATTGATACGATGCTGGCTAAGAATGTTTGGAAGCCTCTTCTCATAAGCTTCCTCGCACACAGGCAGGAAATGACGTGCGGCATCTGCTGATGTCTAGCTGCCGCGAAAACAAATGGCTTCCCAATGGGTGGTCTGACAGACACTGACTTCTGTCGAAAGTCTATGACTGCACCATGACAAGATAGCCAGTCCATGCCCAAGATGATATCAAACTCTGGCAACGACAGCACTATCAAATCTGGGTGCACCATATACTTCTGTAACCGAAGCTCCAATCTCTTCACTATCTGGGAAGCGAACATTTGATCCCCGGATGGAATCGATACTCTGAACACTGAATCCATCGCTACTGGTATGATTCCTAGTCTCTTCACGAAAGATTCAGATATAAACAAATGTGTAGCTCCTGAATCTAGCAATGAATGTGTGGCTACATCTAAAATATATATCCTCCCTGCGACAAAACATACCCACAAATTAATAATATTGAACTTAAGGAATTCCTTATCGGCAATTAACCCAAAATCCTCGAAAAATCACTCGATTGACCCAAACATCATTTCCCAAAATTTCAAAATTGATCCTCAGAAAGAAAGTGCTAAATCTTTCTAAGTTATAAATCCCAAAAGTAAGTCCTCATACAATCATAAAATCCATGCAATTGTATGGTAAATTAAAATCTTAACCAAAAGGGTTACCAGTAATCAGTGTCGAGTCTTGCCCTGCCTCGGCCTCCTCGGCATGCATAACATAGGCCTGGCCAGTAGTGGGGCCCGTGTTCTTTGGGCAGTCCACTGCTTTGTGGCCCTCCTGACCACAAACGAAGCACCTGAAAGTCCTCCATAAGCACCTGCCGACATGGAACTTGCTGCACTGCGGGCACGGCTGCCTGTCATCTGGCTTAGGTGCCCCTAGCACCTGAGAAGGTCTCTGCTGCTGAGGCCTCCTAAACTGACCTTGGGGCTTCTGTTGCCCCTACTGCCTCAGTGGCCCTGAGAATTTTCTTTTGTGGCTGAGAACTGGACTGTGTCTGATGCCGCTTCCTCTGCATCTCAAAGTCTATGTCCCGTAGTGCCTTCTCCGCTTGAAAAGCACAGGTTGTGGCCTCATCGTAGCTCGCCAGTCTCATCAAGATCACATCCCGGCGAAGGGTAGGTCTCAGTCCATCCATGAAGTGCCGCAGCTTCTTACCGGCATCTCCCGCTATCATGGGCACGAAATGGCAGCCCCTGTCAAACTTGCAAATGAACTCTGCCACAGATACGTCTCACTGCCGGAGACTTATGAACTCCCTCATCAGGAGGCCTCTGACGTCGGCTAGAAAGTATTTCCCATAGAAAAAATCCTTGAACCTGTCCCAGGTAAGGGTATCCAAGTTCACAGCATGAGCGGCGCCCTCCCACCACAGCGACGCATCGTTTCTCAACATATAGATGGGGCACCTGGCCCTGTCTCCATCCCACATCTGCAGGTAATCAAAGCGCAGCTCTAGCGATCGAATCCACCCCTCTGCTAAGAACGGAATAGTAGTGTAGTGCCCAAATTCAGTACACATATAACCCATGCATTTATTTAACTAGTAAATCATTTAATTAATTTTAAAATGAGTTTTAAGCCATGCATGATTTATTTGAATGCATTGTTTTAAATTATTTATGTTTATGTGATGAACGTTAAAATGTTTTTCGAGTTTCATGTTCCAGGCGATTATTCGAGGCGGGATTGAGGAAAAGAGACCGGTGACGGTTGGTGGAAATTTTAAATGCGGTATTTTATTTTAAAGTTAAGGATGAGGCGCTTTAAATAATTTATTTAGTTTTAGCATTTTTAAAGCCTTATTTGGGTGTTTAGTAAATTAAGAGTTTGAAACTTTTAAAATTAGTGTGTAATCATTTTTAAATGGGGAGTTTGATTTAATTAGTGTGTGTTAACTTTTAATTAGTGTTTAATTTAGTTAATTTAGCACAAATTTCTCCTAATTAAAAAACACACACTCACACACACTTACACGTTTTTACACACACTCACACACACAACACACCCTACACATCTCATTTCAGATTTCAAAAGAAAGAAAACCTAGGGTTCTAAGGTAGAAAGCAGCCGCCCCAATCCCTTCAGCATTTCAACAAGTTTTCGTGAATTTTATTGCAAGAATTTAGCGCCACGTTCGTCCCGGACCGAGCCTCGCACCGTCTCCACTTCGGTATCGTCGTATCGATATTTTTAAATATCAAAAGGCACGTATATTCTGTTCTTGATGCATCGATCATGTCATATTATGCGTGCGTTGTTATTTATGCGTAAAACCGTGTGTATGTTGTGTAGAAGTTTGAGCAATCATGTTTAAATCGCTTTTGGAGCCCTTTTTAGATCTAAAAATCACGTTTTTACTGTTCTGGTTGAAACTGCGAATTTTGCGATCGCGATTTTGAGAAAACTTTCAACCAGAAAATTGTAGAACTTTTTGATGCCTTCGATTTGATATAAAATTCGAGATTTTTAGATGAAAATCGAGTGAGTTATGACGTTTTTCGTGGGACTTCTCAAACTGCGACTTTTGCGAAAATTTGTGTCTTGAAGTCTTTATGTTGCAGGCTTCGTTAGGGATCGACGGGCGATCGTTGCTGCATTTAGGTATGGTTAGCATGTTGTTAAGATGGTTATTGCGTTTTCGTTTCGTGTCGTTAGGCACTTGAACTAGTGGGAAGACGTAGGAAATCGATTTGATGTCAATTGCCGTTTTTTTTGTGTTGCATTGGGTAGTAGAGGGGACGTCGTGTTTTGGGGAGTTTGTACGGGTTTTGGTGCAATGTTATGGTGTCCTAAGAAGAGTCATAAGGTGTTGAATTACATCATTTAAGTGTCAAATTGGGTGAATAGACATTGCATAAGTTTCCTCGCAGGTGCACAGAAACCGAGAGTACACAGACCCTTACCCGGACCTCGACACGGGGTCCGTGCCTTCGTTCTTCCGGAGTGCCTTTTTCCAGATTCTACACGGACCCCTACACGGACCTAAGAACGGGGTCCGTGTCTCCCCTTTTCTGCACACACATTTTACAGTACCTACACGGACCCGGGACCGGACTTGGGCACGGGGTCCGTGTCTTGCATATTTTGGGGATAATATTTTAGCATGCTTCAAGGTTTGATGTCATGGTTTAGTGCAAGGATTATCAAGGTCGTGTCATGGGAAATTTTAGAATGTCCTAAGTAGTGGTCGAACTCGAGAGTAAGTATGATTTCTACGTTAAGTTATGCAAGTTAAGTATGCAAATTCATGTTAGTATGTGCAACAACGGCCCCAGTCGAAGTCCAACGAATTCCTCAACGCCAAGTAAGTATGTGGATGTGCAAAAGAAAATATTTTAAGTTTTTGAGGTATGCTAATTGTCTCGTGACCAAATTATGAATGGGTTTGGAAGTCGGTGAACGTGGCCGAGGACCTCTCCACCTCGTTAAATTATGAACGGGTTAGATCGTGGTTGGAAAGCGTTAAATTATGAACGGGGACCAACCAGCCCGTTAAATTATGAACGTGGATCTCATGTATATGGCAATGGATATGTCTCTGTCAGCCCAGTACTGGGGTTTGTCTGATCAGGCGTTTATTATGTATGGGTCACTTGCCTTGAAACATCCTCTAAGCAAAATGATGAAATTATGTATGTTCAAGTATGCAGTATGTTTATGAAAGTTTATGTTGATGGCACGTCTAGTTATGTACGTACGTATGTCCAAGTTTATTATGCAAGTTCAAACTTCGAGTTATGTATGTCCTATTTTAAAGTGCATGCGATTTTATTACGTAGTACTCGTTATTCCAGTTTATACGTGTTGAGTCTTTAGACTCACTAGACTTGATCGATGCAGGTGAGTATGTGGATGAGGAGACAGGAGGTGGCGACCTAGGGACAGACTTGGACTGAGCGAGAGGCTAACCCGAGGACCGCAATGTTTATGTTTTTATGCAAATGTTAATTTACTCTGACTTCATGTTTTGAGGGAAACACTTTTGTGAGCAAATTTTATTGTAATACTTTGAACCGCCATTTCTTATGGGGGACTTGGTTGGGATATTTTTATGGCAAACTTTGAATGTCATTTTATGTTTAAGAAAAATTTTAATTTTTCCGCAAATTTTGAGTATGAAAAGTACGGTACGTTACAAGTAGTGCCCTCGAACACCTTCGGGTTGAGCTGACAGAACTGCTCAAAAGCATCCACCTAAGGCCTAGGAGCCTGGTGAACCTGCTCCAGTAGCCTAGCCAAACCCTCCAGAACTCAGGTAGCTGGGTCCCCTGGCAGTGGTGGTTGAGGTCTTCTACCCCCTCCAGGAATCTCATCATGTCTATCTGCCCTGGGAACACGTCTGAGAGGCATATCTAAATGCACTCCAATTTATAGACGTAATCCATCATGCAATTAATCTAGTTTTTAAAATAATAAACCTTGAACCGTAAAATCATTTACACATGTACAGTAAATCATGAAAGTATGCAGGTGATAAAAGTAAATCATTTTAAACATTTAAACATAATGTCCTCGGGTCATATCGCCCATCAGGTCTGCTGACTCAGAGTTCAGCACCTCCAGTCCCATCGTCATCGAACTCACGAGCATCACACACACCTAGTGAGTCTAAAAACTCAACACACCTGTACCATAAATAACAAATGTACATACGTAACACACAACAGTGAAAAATATAATTCTCAACATAACTTTCATGAACTTCAAAAGCTTAATTTAAACGTGTCGAATGCAATCGTGACGTGCCAAACAGTTCATCGTTAATCATCGTTCATCATTTATCATTGGTGAAATCAGTTCATTAGATGTGAATTCCGTTCATTAGATGTGAATTACGTTCATTAGAGATGAATTCCGTTCATTAGAAGTGACTATCGTACATCATCATTTAAGATGGATTCATCATACATAGAACTGCGTTATCCGGCGGTTGTCGGACATCAGTGACATGATTAGCCATCCACTGTGCCTAAGTCTCATCATCATCATTTACATATATGTCTTATTCATTTAAATACATTTCGATAGCCACAACTAATTCCCATCATTCAAAACATCATCATTTACATCACATATAAAAATCATGTACAAATGTAATTTTCTTTAAATTCAAGCAGGCAACGTATATTTTCATAACATATTAAAATTCGTGATCATGATACATAACCATTTAAAATATATTAAATTTGTTCTCAGGGGCACTATCAGGACCAAGATCTTACCCGGGTGCAAAATGACCATTTTGCCCCTAGAAACCCAAAAATTACTGTTTTACCGCTGAATCCATAAAATTGACTCGAAACTTACCAAACTCCTCAAAATGTCCCAAAACATATTTATACGCATTCCTCGACGTAAAATCGTGCCCAATTTAGAACTTAACCGATTCGTTTTAAAACTTGGACCGGAGTCCCGGTTTTCATCCGAATCGAACCGAAACTTCCCAAATTTTACCAAACTTAAAACATGACTTAACAACACCATACCTGACTTAAATCCACTCAATTAGAACCCCTTAGATCTCTTAAAATCTCGCTGGTATGCTGCTAGATTTTTAGAACATGCACGACTCAAAACCCTAGTTCACGCACCTCCCTTAGTTTCGCTCCAAACCTTCACCCAATGGAACCAATCCCTACCCGAATACACCTAGACCACCCTAGGCTCCCCCTGGACATGCTGAACCCATGGCTAATCTCCCATGCAAGCCTGCACAGCAGCCACGATCGCTAGCACTCGTCAATACTCTACCCGAGCTTCTCTTCTTGATTGCATGCGCTCGGCGCTTCAGGTGGTTCCAACGGTGGTTGGGCCTCCCTAGGTCGTGACTTAGACCCACCAGGGTCTGGTCCATGCCCTGGTTCAGCCTCTGCACCGCCCATACCACCCCATACGCGAGCCACAGCCCAAACGAGCACCTCCCCGATACCCCTCGATCTTTCCACTCACAACAACCACAATAGGAGTTGTTCCCACAAACACATCTTGACACCATTATCAGACTCTTAACCACACATCACAGCAGCTCCTTGCACAGAACAATGAAACCGTGAGCCACAAACAAAAATGAAAGAATCATAACAGAAAAATCGAAAGCTTTTCCTCCTCATGGCTGGATAAAAAATTTGAATGCAAAAACACAATTATCAGCATGTAAATGATGTAAATGATGCAGAAATAAGGGTACGGGGCGTGCCTGGTACAAAACTTCCTAGGAAAATTGAGCCGGAGAATTTATCTTGCTATCCAAAGAAGTGGCCGAAACTTCCTTGGTGGAGTTTTTGCCGGAACCGAGAGAGAATGCAGCTGGGGGAAGGTGTCGGCTGATATGGGGTTTAGGTTTAGGTTAAATGATGTTTAGGTGCTTAATTAAATAGTAATCAAATAGTTAATGAGCCCTAAATTATTTAATTAAAAGTTTAAAAGAGTTTTAAGCTCAATAAGCTTAAAAGTAGGCCCATTAAATTTAAACACACTCTCGAAAAATATTTCGTATTGGAAAGTTTTTGAAAATAATAGTCGAACCCTCGAAAAGTCCCTCGATTCGATAAAATTTACGTAACAGATAAAAATAAAATCATGTGGGTAAAAATATTCAATAAAGCACATTTTTTAAAAACCACATAAATTTATTAATAAAAATTAATCATGTAATAAAATAATTTTCTTGATAATTCTCAGATCTTCGTTCCTCGTTCGGACGTGAAATGCATTAAGAAACCCTAATGCATGAACTTTTAAAATTTCATGAATTAAATCCTATCATGCATGAATTATGCATAAAATGCACAAAATAATTAAACACATAATTTTAAATAAAAAAAACCTATATTGCATGCATTCAGGTTACGTGAATTAAATTCATGGAGTTTACAGTTCATCTCCTCTCAAATCTCATAAATCATAATGCGGAAAACATTCGGTCCTTGGGTCGTGTCACCGCACCAGGCCTGCCTACTCAGAGTTCGGCACCTGTAGTCCCCTCACCATCAAGCCCACCTGCTTCACACACGCCTAGTGAGTCTAAAAACTCAACACACCTACACCAGAAATAACAAGTACATATACATGCCACATAGCAGTGAAAAATACCATCCTCAACATATATTTCTTGAGCTTAAACGCATGAACATAAACGTGTCTTGAAAATCATATCGTGTCAAAACATGTCATCACATACGTATACATTTTATTTTTAATTAAATTCAGTTAATTAGTTGTGACTTTCGTATCAGCTATATCATATCAGCTCTATTTGATTGATCCATCTACGTGTAACCACGGTACCGGACGGCGGGACATCAGGGACAGCATTACCAGTCCACTGAGCCTTGGCCTCAGCTCATCATATCTCATGTCATCGTATATATATACATCGTCAGGCACAACAAATTCTCATCCTTCAAAAACATCATCATATTCACCTCATAAAAAAACATGCATATACGTAATTTTTCCTTTAAACCAAGCATTCAACGTATTTATCATAATTTTATAAAAATCATAAACGTTATGCATAAACATTTAAAACATGATAAAATGTGCTCAGGGCGCTGTCAGAACCAAAATCTCACCCTAGGTGTAAAATGACCATTTTGCCCTTAGAAACTCAAAATTACCGTTTTACCCCTGGACCTCTAAATTTTGACCCGATGCTTATCAAACTCCTTAAAACATGCCAAAAAATTTTACAAATGTTTCTTAGACGTAAACTCGAGCCCGTTTCAAAACTTAATCGATTCGTTCTAAAACTTGGACCGAGGTCCCGGTTTTAACCGGAATCGAACCGAAATTCAACCAAATTTCTCCCAACTTTTTACCACACCTAATAAACACATTAACGGTCCTAAAAACCACAGAACCAGCCCCTTAGACCTTCGAACAAGACCTTGGGCCGTGGCTGGAAAATCCAGCAACCCTCATTTGGAAAATCCTAGGCACTAAACGTAAATCTATTGGTCCCATCTTCCGAGCTAACGGGTCAAGCACCTAATCACTCCTGCTGGACTCAAGACCGAACCTACCATGCCGTCCTGAACCAACCCTAGTTTTGCGTGTTTTCTTGATTGTTTGCAAGCGCACAACGTCAAGTTATAGTAAAATGTAATTTTGAGAACAAGTGTCAATCCCACGAGAAATGAGTATATACATGTATATCAGTTCTTGTAATTAAAATAGTCTCAACTTTATTTATAATAATCAATTAAAAGGTTGGTTTTCTTAGACGAATTAATTGAAAACACAGAATTAATCTAATTACCGAATTGAGGAAAAATATCAAGGAGAGAAAATATCTAGAGAAATGATTTCACTAAGGTTTCACGATAATTATTTTCAGTTAAATTTATATTCCCGAATTCCAATCATTTAATAGCCAAGAACACTTACTTGTTTTATTCTCCCTTTCCCAAGTGACGAATAACTGTATCAATCAAATTTCGATTCTAATATTCCTAATTGAAATCTGAATTTCATGGATAAATGCAAACAATGTTCTTATATTAGCCTCGCTAAAGTTATACGCCTTCCGAACGTTATAAACATTCAACAATGTTTTTCTAATGATCTATAATACTAGCCCCTCTCCCGAGTTATAGAATTAATCAAACACACAATTTATGGCCAGTAAATTGCAGTGAAATGAATACATAGAAACAAGATTAAACGAGAAGGAACTCAATCAATTAAACCACTGCGTCAATTCATCGTATCAACAAATTTGCGTCATTCTCTAGACTAGAAAATTAGTTCATGACGAATTATAAATAAAAGCAAAACATGTTTGAATATTTAGGCATCGACACAATAGAAAATAAAGATGAAAGAATCAGATAACAAATCGGAAGTGGCGTGTCTATCCCCAGATTCGTCGTTATTCGTCTTTGATCTTGTTCACTCGTGTCTTTCCTCTCAAAAATGGTTGCTTCGTATCTTTATTCGCCTAGCACGGCTGAATCTCTCGTATAGTTCTTTCCTAAGGCGGCCGATCCTCGATACTGACCAAAAACGCGGGTTTTATAAGATTCTGGTATGCAGTGTGCGTGGTTGCGCGAGAAATGCGCCACTGTTGAGTGTGTTGTATCTATGCGCGCGCGATTGCGCGTGATGTGGCGCGGCCGCGCGCACGCCTCTGTCTATCTTCTGGCATTTCAGCTCGCGTGGGTGCGCGTAAAGCGGAGCGACCGCGTGCGCACCGCGGTCGCACGCGCCTCTCGGGTTTTCTGTTGCTTCTGTGCGCGTGAAGTGGCGCGACCGCGCGCGCGCATCTGGTCAGTGAGCTGCATGTGTGCGCGCGGTAGCGCTTGATGTCGTGCAGCTGCACGCGCACCTCTGGCCGATATGTGCTTGCGCTGCTATGCTTGGTGTGTTTTCTTGCTAATTTTGCATTATTTTTCTCACTCCTACAATGACAAAAAAAAAAACGAACAAAAACGCATAATTCCATTCGAAACTAACATAATTCAGTATGGACTCTTATATAAATTAAGTGCAAATCTTGCACTTATCACCTAGCTACCTTACTGCGAAAGAAACCTGCCCCGTGCAAAACACCGGATGGCACCCTCCCATGAACAAGCTACCCGAGCCCCCTCCCTAAGCTCCTTCGATCTCCCTGTGGACAAGGACCAGCCGGGCTCAGCCCCTTCCCAGTCCTTCCACTGACCCAAGAGGGTCAGCTTCAAGGCTGGTATTGAGCCATGCACAGCTGTCAACCCTATTCCCTCGATATTGTCTTTAAAATGCTCACAAACGCTAGACTCGAAGAAGTTCCCCTCGAGCTTGGCAAATCTCAAAACTCCAGCACCTAGACATCAATATAAACAACCCGCACAACCCCCTTGCATCACAAAATTTATAGCCCCTTGCACAAAAATAAGAAAAAACGTGAGCATAATTCAAAATCATGCAAGTTTCATGACAAGATTGTAACAAAAACACAACTACAAGAAGGATCCTTTAATTTTCGAGCACGCTGATAAAGTCAAGCATAGTCTTGGTGTGAATGAAGAGAAAATGGAATATACAAGCTTGCCTTGACGAATTCTACGCAAGAACGTCGAAGAACGATTATCGGGGGAGCGCCGGAGAAATTTTTCTTGAAAGAAATGCTAAGGCCGACTCTATGCTATTGAAAGAGGTGCTGAAACCGAGAGGGTTTTGCTGAATGGAGGGGGTGTCGGCTAGTTAGAATGAAATTTAGGTTTAGTGGAGTTTAGGGGAATAAATAAATATTATAATAAACTCTAATGGGCCATTAATTATTGTTTAAAAACTTTACAAAGAGTTTCAAGCCCAAATAGCTTAAAATTAGGTCCATTAAGTCGAAAAATACTCTCAGAAAATATTTCGTGTTGGCAAGTTTTTGAAAATATTAGCTGAGCCCTCAAAAAGTCCACCGATTCGATAAAATTTGCGTACCGCTGAAAAATATGCTCTGACGGGTAAAAATACCCAACAAAGCTCGTTTCTTGAAAAATACATTTGAAACATCTTATATTAGTTAATAAAAATAATTTTCCTGATAATTCCCCGGTCTCCATTCCTCGTTCGAGCTCGCAATGCAACTTAAAATCCTAATACATGAAACTTTAAATAAACCATTAATTAAAACCCAAATTAATGAAATAAACATGCATTTAATCCTTTTAAGGAATTTAATAAAATACCAAAGAAATTTAATAACTTGCATGGATGTTGTTCACGTGGAACTTCAAATTTTCGGAACGTTATAATCTATTTGACTTAAATTGAATTTTGTCCTCGAAATTCGCTTATCCTTGATAATCAAAAAGTTTAGACTATTAATTTTAGTATCTGAAAAATCATCGTTTTTGCTGCTATATTGTGATAAAATAATTGTTAAGATGTCCTTACGTCTCCTCAATCCTAATTAAATTTGCCTACCAAAATCTTCGTTTGCGAATCGCAACTTAAAACGACTTATGGCGACTAAGTTATATTCTACTACGACCTCAAATTTGTCCTTTCTCACAATTCCTCATACTAGCAAGGGATGTCCCAACTTATCACACTTTACTTTTCTTATACTATACTCGTAATGCTCATCGACCTATTATATTAGTATTTATGCAGTTTGACTTAAGAAAGCTTAGCACCAAAATTCAATGATGGCTCATATCATCGGTAATACACTTAAAAGTCAAGCCTTATCTAAACCCCAAAATAATATTAGCCTAAGATCCTTAAATCAATTAGTGGAAGAGGCCACATGGGAGTCAGAGGCAGATATGAGACTTCGCTACCCGGAGTTGTTCGGTAAGACTTAATTAATTTCGAGGACGAAATTTTTATAAGTGGGGGAGGAACTGTAGTGCCCAAATTCAGTACACGTATAACCCATGCATTTATTTAGCTAGTAAATCATTTAATTAATTTTAAAATGAGTTTTAAGCCATGCATGATTTACTTGAATGCATTGTTTTAAATTATTTATGTTTATGTGATGAACGTTAAAATGTTTTTCGAGTTTCATGTTCCAGAAGATTATTCCTAGGCGGGATTGAGGAAAAGAGACCGGTGACGGTTGGTGGAAATTTTAAATGCGGTATTTTATTTTAAAGTTAAGGATGAGGCGCTTTAAATAATTTATTTAGTTTTAGCATTTTTAAAGTCTTATTTGGGTTTTTAGTAAATTAAGAGTTTGGAACTTTTAAAATTAGTGTGTAATCATTTATAAATGGGGAGTTTGATTTAATTAGTGTGTGTTAACTTTTAATTAGTGTTTAATTTAGTTAATTTAGCACAAATTTCTCCTAATTAAAAACACACACACACGTCACACACACTTACACGTTTTTACACACACTAAAACACACAACACACCCTATGATAGGATCGGTTAATGACTAAGGAGTGTTTAGAAGGGGGGGGGGTTGAATAAACACTTCTAGGAATTTAAATGTTCTTCGAAAAAGGTAGTTCAGTTTTATTACAAACTGAACTAAGTATCCCGTCGGTCAATAACAATCAGTTAAACTGAATAATCAGTTGCGGAAAGTAAACTGATTGAAAGATAGAGTATCTAACTGAAAATGAAAAACTGAAGTAAAGACAACACAATATGTTTCTGGATGTTCGGAGATTTGAATAACTCCTACGTCACCCTTTCTATCTCAAGGATAGGATATTCACTAAAAGACTTTGATCGAGTACAACACTTGTACAGACCCACTTCAGTTAGGACTTATCTACTGCCTAAACTGAAACTCTTAGTATAATACAATGATCTCTGTGAGTAACTGAACTTAGCACTTATTGAATTATCAATATTACAGAGTGCTAGTTTGCTCAACTTGTAGCCTTGATTGCTACGAATAGATCTAATAAGAGTGAGCTGAGATTTTGACAGAGTAATAGCAAGTTTGAGATTGATAGATCGTCGTCGTTCTTCAACTGCTCTTTAGTCATATTTATAGACTTATCTTTCAACGGTAACTTTTGAATTTATGTATCCGTTGATTGCCACTTCATCATTTCTTGGACAGTGTTCTTGATTGCTACTTCATTATTGATTGTAAAACGGCGTTTTAATTTCAATAGCCGAAATACGTTGTTCTATGTGGTGCGGCTTTCCATATTCAGTTGCTGTCTGATATGTCTTTCTGTCTGTTGAATGATCTTTCCCGAGGTATCTTCAGTTGAGAGACTTTAATATTTTCGGCTGAATGTTTTAACTGATCAGTTCTCAACTGATCAGTTTGTGTCAGCTGATTTCAGTTGATCAGTCCAGCTGCCGAATTTTCTTTCGCGTATTAGTTGATTTAATCGATTGATTTATGTTTTTGTCAAACTCCAGAATTTAGTTTCCAACAATTTCCCCCTTTATGGTGTTTGACAAAACCAAGAGATTTGACTCAGCTCTTTGTTGATAATAGATTACGCAACTGAATCATAGAATAGCTGGGTTCCTTGTAGATAATATAAAGTCTGAGAAAATGATATCAGTTGATAATAATAGTCTGATTAATTTTTCAACTAATTCTTCAGCACAACTGAATCATAAAATAACTGGACAAATGATATCAGTTGCTTCAGCTGCTTTCCCCCTTTTTGTCAAATACCTCCATTTTGTCTGAGAGCCTTCTAACATCGATGGATAGAAGTTTTACATCTGAGGAGATACTTGTGGCCATAGTAGTAAAAGAAGTTTGCAGTAATTCTATCTTCTTTGAGACGAAGGTTTCCAGTCGCCCAATTCTTTGACTGTTTACATCCTGATTTGTAGAGAGAGAGTTGACTAGTCCCTTCTTCAGATCCTTTACAGTTTGGATAAGAGAGTCCATATTGGCTTGAAGTTTATTCAGTTTCTCTAAGTTGGACGCATGTGAATGGTCCAGCTTTAGAGTGTGAGATAGTTGTGTGTTCTGAATTTTGGAAATGGTAGAGATCATTTGCTCCATATTATTCTGTAAGTGCTGGACTTCTTCCAAGATAAGTTCAACTTCTGAAGAAGATGAAGGAGGAGACTGATAAGATGTTCCTGGTTCTTTAGAGATGTGCTCAGAAGTGACCAAAGTTTGATCAGTTGAGACTGATTCAATAACATTTTGAACTGAAATATCAGATTCAGTTATTTCTCCTTGAACTGGAATATCATCAGCAGTGATTTCATCTAGATCCTGAGGTGGTGAAGGAGGGTTCTGTTCAGCAGATGATAAAAGAACTAAAGTTGGTGCCTCTAAAGGATGATTGATTAAAGTGTCTGGCTCATTAGTGGGGTGAACCGGATCAGTAGATAGATCAGGTTGTACAGATTCTTTTAAAGCAATAGTGACCTCCGGATTGATTTGATCAGCAGAGTGATCAACTGTAGAAAATTCCTGAACGACTGACTAGATGACTTCATCAATGTTTCCCAATTGCAGCTCAGCCTCAGAATACATCTTAGGAATATTAGTTGTAGGTGCTGTCTTGGATGAAGATGGAGCAATTGATGAAATACCTCCTGGTTGAGATGAAGAACCAGCAAGGTCCTTGACTAGGTTTGCGGTTGAATTGTCAGCTGGAGCTTCTTCAGCAATTTTTTGAGATATTTCTGGGATGATCAGCTCTTGACCCATTTCCCAGTCTTTAATTTCTGCTTGCAGTGTTATCAGATCGGTTTCCAATTGAGCATAGACTGCCTTGTCGTTGAATGCAGTTGGACTAAGGGGATTAAAGTTTTGCCTGAGTTCAGCAACTATTTGCTGCAACTTTTGTTCCCGAGATAAGTCAAAGAAATATTTCTTCCTTTGCAAAGCTTGCTGAATAGAGGAAGCCTTAACTGTTTTTAACACTAGTCGTTCTAGATCAATAAATCTTTTCAACTTGGATTTATTGCACAGTTCCTTAGCAAAAACATTAACTCTGAAATTGACCCATTCCTCAAAAACTTTGTGCTTCTCTGCTGCAAATGTATTGACTTCTTGCCAGATGAGGTCAATGTCAGTTTGAATTGCATTCGAGGGTCTGGGTTCTTCTTGAAGTTTACTCTTCCCCTTGGAGTCACTCAAAATGTGTGGGATAGTTAATCCTGATGTAGTTGCGTCAATATTTTCTCTGAGTATTATTCCAGTGGGTCTGGCAAATGGCAAAGAAGAGTAAGGTGAGATACTAATCAGTGGAGCTTTGACCCCTGGAAGTTTTGATGATTTGCTGGATGCAGTGATGTTTGGCAGAAATGAGGATAATGGTAACTGATCCTCAGTTAAGGATGCAACTGAAACTTCCTTTGAGAAAACATCCTGGATTGGCTGTTGAGCTCCTGTATCCATTACCTGATTAGTGGATATGGGTTTATCATGATCAACTGATTTGGTCTTCAGTGTCCTTGGTTTCTTAACAATTTGAAGAGGTAGAATCTTCTGACTATCAGGATCACTGAGAGTCAGTTTGCGTTTTGACTTTTTCTTCTTTGTTAAGTTCTTGGCAACTTTGACTGATTTGGGAGCAGCCTGCTCCACCCCAATTTCCTTCTTGATCTTGATGAATTTCTCTGGAGAAAGATCTAATTTGGTTTTTGATGGTAGAATGTTTTTAGCATGGAACACCTTGAATCTTGATAATCTGTCAGAATCATCAGCAATTAACCCTTGGTTTTTCAGCAGATAACTGAGCTGGACAGCAAAACCTTTGGATTGCTTAGCAGAAGAGAACATGTTCTTCAAAATAGTGAATAGAAAATGCCTCCAGTTGATTCGTCGTCCTGTCATGATTACGGTGATGAGTTGAAACTTTTCCAGGGTCAGAGCAGCAAACGACCCAGCCTTCGCCAAAAGCCCTTTGGCTACAATGTCTGCCAGCAGTTGCACCTCGTGCTTTAACTCCTTTTTGGGATCGGAAACTTTGATTTTCCGTCCATCTGCAGAGAGTAAAGTTTGCATCTCTTCGATTTCCGATGCTTTGATCTCAGAAATTTGTGCTAGCCCATCAGAAGGCAGTGAAAATAAATCTCCAAAAGAATCTTCAGAGATGATCATTAGTTTGTTATTGATGGTAGCAGCAATGTTTTCATCAGAATTGATGAATCCTGTTGAATAGAAGTCGTGAAGCTCTTTGGGATAAATTTCCTGAGCGTAGAGACCCAAAAAGGGTTTTAAGCCTGCTGATTCCAGTTGCTGAAATACTTTCTTTACATCAGCGTCTGTAATGGACATAATTGAGTTGAAGTTGATAGCCATGGCGTTCAAAAGATGTGCTGGAATCTGGTTTGCCATTTGAAAGTGTTAGAAATTCTGATATCTCTCAAGATAAAAGTTAAGAGGAATGAGAGTTCTTTAGAAAGATAAAATTCTCGTAAAGGAAAACTGAAATGAAGCGGGAAATAGTATTTTATGACTGTTTGAATTTTTGGACACGTGTCAGTCCAGTAAAATTTTTGAGTAAAAATATGTGTACGTGTACTGTAATCGTGTGTGTAAAATAATGAGTGGTTAAAAATGTACTGAAATTCATCATGAATTAGCGGACAGTCATGTCATTTGATGTGGAATATAATAGGTTTAATTATTTAACTTTCATGAGAAGATTAGTTGAATAATCAACTGAACGATCAATTAGGGAAAACTGATTCCTTTCAGTTGAGAATTCACTAACAACTGTCTTCTCAGTTAACTTCTTAAACCTTCATTCCCCCTAAATAGATGCATTAAATAAAATAATCCTGAAAAAAAAATCCCAAGGTTTGGTAGTGTAATCGTCTTTTAAAGGAGTGTCCTTCTATCTTCTTTGACCTGGCCTATAAATAAGAACAGAGAAGTTAGTCACAAGCATCAGCAGAAAATACTCAAAGATAAATGGCAGGAGCAAGTAGTTCAAACATTGAACCTTTTTCTCTGGAAGCACATAAAGCTGCTATAGAAGACAAAGTTTTCTATGCTAGTCTTCCCTATTGGGAAGAATTACTGAAGCTCGAGCTCCTGTATAACTCGGGAAAGGTTACTTTGTTCAGGCGGATGGCCCAACTGAGAGAGGTGCGAGAGCACTTAAAGATTTCTGCAGAGGTGGATGCCTTCAAGGAAGGCCATCTTTATGAGTTGACGCTGCGCAAAGAGTTGGAGATTCTTAACAGCATCGCTTCTTCACACAGTTTCTCCAAAACTTCGTCCTCAGCACTAGCTGTTTGGATGAATATGTGGATAGCTAGTGTGAAGGAAACTTATGATAATGTAATCCTTTCAAATATTTATGGATGAATAAAATATTTAGTGCATCGTTTTGTTTTATTTCTGCACACAATTATCTGTTATATGATCTAATGAAATGCTAACAGTCATCAGTTTTGATAAGTAAATAAATGAACTGATGAAAAACTAGTTTTCATAAGTTGATAATGAAATAACTAATAAAATTCAAACTGTTATCAGTTGATAATGATCAACTGATATCTTAAATGTCCTCGGTAAATGTGAGAGATGCCTTAATTGACTTGTGATTCTTCAACTTCTTCAACAACTTTTTCCTATAAATGAGATGATAGTGATAAAAATGTGATTCCACATTAGTTCAAAAATATTTCAACATGTCTGATTCTGATGCATGCAGTAGCACTCACGTTCATGTGACTGATCAGTCAGCCCCTCGCTTAACTGAAATTAAAAGAAAAATGGAAAGATATGTCTTTCAAAAGGTATTGACAACCTGGGAAAAGATTTATGAGTTAAATGATTGGGTTAGGGCATGGCTAGATACAGTTGGATCTATGATTTCTTCTGTAAATTGGGAACGTTGGTATTCTTAGTGAAATGTTATTCTCAATTTGTTGTGTTCTTATTTTCTGCACTTAATTCTGTTAGTGAAGTTATATTACTAATAATATCTTAAGATAAATTAATTAAACCAAGAATATTTCGGAAATAAGAAAACTTAGCCTCTGGTAATGGTTTTGTGAAGATGTCTGCTGCTTGTTGTTCCGTTGAGACGTATTCTAATCTGATGTTCTTCTTCAGTGCATGATCTCTGATGAAATGATGTCTGACATCTATATGCTTAGTTCTGGAGTGAAGAACTGGATTGTATGTAATAGCAATTGTACTCGTGTTGTCACAGAATATTGGTGATTCCTTTGCATCAACACCATAATCTTTCAATTGTTGCTGAATCCAGAGTAGTTGTGCACAGCAGCTTCCAGCAGCAAGAAATTCTGCTTCAGTTGTGGAAGTTGCTATGGATGTTTGCTTTTTACTAAACCAAGAGATCAGTCTGTCTCCAATATACTGACATGATCCACTTGTACTTTTCCGATCAAGCTTGCATCCTGCATAATCTGCATCTGAATAACCAAATAAATTGAAAGATGAGTCTTTAGAGTACCATAATCCAACATTTTCCGTGCCTTTAAGATATCTCAAGATACGTTTGGCAGCAGAAAAATGTGATTGCTTAGGATTAGCTTGAAATCTTGCACATATACATACAGCAAACATAATATCAGGACGACTAGCAGTTAAATACAATAATGAACCTATTAAACCTCTGTATAGTGTCGTCTCAACTGATATTCCCCCTTATCAGTGTTTAATTTAACTGATGAGCTCATTGGAGTGCTTGCTGATGAACAAGATTCCATGCCAAATTTCTTTAGCAATTCCTTGGTATATTTGGTTTGACTGATAAATGTTCCTGAATTCAGTTGCTTCACTTGTAAACCAAGAAAGAATGTCAGTTCACCCATCATGCTCATCTCGAACTTATCCTGCATCAACTTGGAAAATTTCATGCATAATTTGGGGTTAGTTGACCCAAAAATAATGTCATCAACGTAAATTTGAACAAGTAAGATATGATCATTTTTCGAAAATTTAAACAAAGTCTTATCAACTGATCCAACAGAAAAATCATGATCAGTTAGGAATTTTGAAAGGGTTTCATACCAAGCTCTTGGAGCTTTTTTGAGACCATATAACACTTTGTTCAAATAATAGACATGATCAGGGAAGTTATGATTGACAAAACCTGGAGGTTGTTCAACGTAGACTTCTTCCTGTAATTGGCCATTTTGGAATGCACTTTTCACATCCATTTGATAGACTTTAAAGTTCTTGAATGATGCATAGGCAAGAAATATTCTGATTGCTTCCAGTCTTGCAACTGGTGCATATGTTTCATCATAATCAATTCCTTCTTCTTGTCTATATCCTTGTGCCACTAGCCTTGCTTTGTTGCGCACAACTGAACCATCTTCGTTCAGTTTGTTTCTGTACACCCATTTTGTACCTATAACAGTTTTAGAAACTGGTCTTGGAACTAAGTTCCAGACATTGTTATGAACAAACTGATTTAGCTCTTCTTGCATTGCATTAATCCAATTAGGATCAGCAAGAGCTTCGTCAGTTTTTGTTGGTTCTAATTGAGATACAAAAGCTGAATGAATAAATAGATTGAGCATCTGATTTCTTGTTCTTACTGGATCAGATGGGTTACCTATTACCAGTTCTGGAGGGTGTGATTTCTTCCATCTAAGTTCAGCATTTGTTGCTTCACCGTCAGCAAATTCTTCGTTAGGTAACTGAATGTTCTCAGTTTCAGTTGGAGCTGATTCAGTTGTTAACTGATTCTCATTAGTTTGCTCCACTAACTGATTGTCAAGATTTGCTTCCAATTCAGCTTGTTGATCCAATATCTCAGGTTCAGGTGTATGAAAGATATTTTGATTATTACGAATTTCGTCTGAGTCATCATCTTCCAGACTGATATCTGTAAATTGATTAGCTAGCTCAACTTGATCAGTTGGCTTATCAGTTAGTGTTGTTTCATCAAAATCAACATGTGCAGATTCTTCAACATTTAAGGTTTTCTTATTAAATACTCTGTAAGCTATGCTAACTGATGAATATCCAAGGAATATTCCTTCTGCAGATTTTACATCGAATGCTTTTAGATAATTTTTACCATTGTTATGAATAAAACATCTACAGCCAAATATTTTGAAGTAAGTGATTATGCTTTTTCTTCCATGCCAGATCTCATATGGTGTTTTCATGTGATTTTTATTAATCATTGATCTGTTCTGAGTGTAGCATGCAGTGTTTACTGCTTCTGCCCAAAATTTTTGAGAAATACCAGAATCAGCAAGCATTGTTCTAGCAGCTTCTTTAAGAGTCCGATTCCTTCTCTCAGCTACACCGTTTTGCTGAGGTGTTCATGCTGCTGAGAGCTCATGCTTGATTCCAGTATTTTCGAAAAAGCTTGAAAGTGTTTGATTGATGAATTCAGTTCCTCGATCAGATCTGATTCGATCAATCCCAACTGATTTTTCATTTAAAAGTCTTTTAAAGAGTTTAATCAGTTGTGCAGCCGTATGGTCTTTGGATTTGAGAAATATAACCCAAGTAAATCTTGAAAAGTCATCTACGACCACCAAGGTGTATTTCATTCCCCCTAAGCTCATGACTGGTATTGGACCAAAGAGATCCATGTGCAATAGTTCTAAGCATCGGGATGAAGATTTACAGCCTTTGTTTTTGAAAGAAGATCGTACTTGTTTTCCATACTGACATGCTGAACAAAGTTTTTCTTTTGAAAAATTTATTTTGGGCAAACCAGTTACAATTTCATGCTTACTCAGATAGGCAAGGGATTTAAAATTTAAATGATTTAACCTTTTATGCCACAACCAGTTTTGAGATGATTTAGAGGCAATAAAACATACTGGTGCATAAGGTTGATCATTCCAGCTGACTTTGTAAGTGTTTCCACTTTTTTTACCAGTTAGAATAATCTCTTCAGTTGAGTTTTTGACTGAACAAGAGTATTTGTCAAACTGAACTGAGAATCCATTATCGCATAACTGACTAATGCTTATCAGATTATACTTAAGATTCTCGACTAATAAAACATCATTAATGGTGAAGTTACCATGGATAAGCTTACCCTTACCCACAGTTTTACCTTTGGAGTTATCTCAAAACTGATGTTTGGACCAGTGTATTTGACCAGTTGAGATAATAAATTTGAATTTCCTGTCATGTGTCGTGAGCATCCACTGTCCAAATACCATATTGATCCAATGCTTGTACCTGCTATCTGCAATCAAACACAAGATAAGATTGTGGTACCCTTTTCTATTTGGGTCCAAAGTTGATTAGTCCTTTAGGAATCCAGACTTGAATCAGTCTAACTGACCGTCCTGTTGCTGTATTCCATATGGTCCTTCCTTGTCTGTGTGTGCTTGGTGTATGGTGTGTGGATGATACAACATGTGTTTTGCCCTTTTTCAACTGATTGTTCAACCGATATCTTCTCTGAACTGGCTTACTGTTGTAGTAGTTTGAGTAGCTATTTGAATATTTTCTGCTGAGAGTTTTTAGTTGCTGACTCCATGAGTCAGTCTCACCCTTTGGATTATATCCAATGCCACATCTCTTGCCTTTATTCATATTCTGAGATGGATGTTCAATCAGTTTACTCGGCTCTGCTTGTTCTTGTACCATAACTGATTTTACAAAGTGAATATATTTCCCTTTGTTCATATTCAGTTTTGGTTGAGTATCTTGGGAAGACGAATCATCTTTACTACAGAATCCTAAACCAGTTTTATCATCAACTGATTTCTGAGAATTCTGTATATTAGTTAAAGTTTTAGATGATTTGTTCCAAGCATGAATAAGCTCATTGTGCTTTGAATTTTCAAGCAACAATTTTTGAATCATTAATTGATCCCTGCTTCTTTCATTTCTGAGTTCAGCAATCTCCCTTTTCAGACTCAACATATCAACTGATTCATCAGTTTTTGTTTTATCGTCTTTGGGATCATCTTACTTTGCTCTGGTTTTTTCAAACAATAAAGCAAGCTTTTGATACTCACTGACCATGTCATGAAGAGTTGAGATGAGTTCTTCTCTTGTAAAATCAGTTGAACTAAAATCAAATACCTGCTGATCGCTTGATTGATCTTCTATGTTATCAGCCATCAGACATTTTACTTCTTCCTCATCCTCACTAGAACTGCAAGAACTTTCTGGTTCTGACTCTTCGCTGTCAGTTTCTGCCCATTTGGCTTTGCTATCTTCAGCTAGGAGTACTTCATGTTTCTTTCTGTAAGGCTTCTTGTCGTCCTTAGATCTCCTCTTATGCTCATACACTTTCTTCTTTCTTTCAGTTGAGGCTTGATTGTCCTTTTTAGGCTTGAGACAGTTAGCAATAAAGTGATCCGATTTGCCACAGTTGTAACATACATTAGACTCTTCTCTGGAGTTGTTTCTTTGATAATTCTTATGAAAATTTCCTTGATTTTTCCTCATGAATCTTCCAAATTTCTTAATAAATAGTGACATAGCATCATTGCTCAGTTGATCAGCAGCTTTCTCAACTGAACCAGTTGGTTCACTTCTAACAGCAGTCAAGGCAGTAGTTGCTGCTGGGGTAGATGGTTCTCCTTATCGAGTTTGAAGTTCAAACTCATATGCTTTCAGGTCAGCAAATAAATCATGAAGTTCAACTTTGTTTAGGTCTTTGGATTCCCTCATTGCCATAGTTTTGACATCCCATTCTTTGGGAAGTCCTCTGATTACTTTCAATGCTACTTCTTTATTTGTATACACTTTTCCAAGTGCATTCAGTTCGTTGATGATACAGCTGGTTCTTTCATCATATTCGTGCATTCTTTCTCCCATCTTCATTCTGATGTTGTCGAACTTCTGCACAGCAACTGAAATTTTGTTTTCTTTGGTTTGTTCATTGCCTTCGCAAAGTTGAATTAACTTCTCCCAAATTTCTTTGGCGGTTTTGCACATTTTAATTTTACTGAACGTTACTTTGTCCAGTGTCTTATACAATATGTCTTTTGCAACATTGTCTAGATTTGCCTTTCTCTTGTCCTCAGTAGTCCACTCATCTCTGAGCTTTTCAATTCGGTGAGGTGCCCCTTCAGTAATAGCAACAGCTGTGTTTGCTTTCAAAATCTTCATGGGTCCGTCAGTTATAACGTACCACATGTCATCGTCTTTTGCAGCTAAATGAGCCTGCATTCTGATTTTCCAGTCATCGAAATCTTCTCTGGAGAACATAGGAATCTTGTTGAATGAGGACATAGTGATCAGATTGAGTATAGATAGTCTTTGATAGGATATGCCCTGCTCTGATACCACTTGATAGGATCGGTAATGACTAAGGAGTGTTTAGAAGGGGTGGGCGGGTTGAATAAACACTTCTAGGAATTTAAATGTTCTTCGAAAAAGGTAGTTCAGTTTTATTACAAACTGAATTAAGTATCCCGTCGGTCAATAACAATCAGTTAAACTGAATAATCAGTTGCGGAAAGTAAACTGATTGAAAGATAGAGTATCTAACTGAAAATGAAAAACTGAAGTAAAGACAACACAATATGTTTCTGGATGTTCGGAGATTTGAATAACTCCTACGTCACCCCTTCTATCTCAAGGATAGGATATTCACTAAAAGACTTTGATCGAGTACAACACTTGTACAGACCCACTTCAGTTAGGACTTATCTACTGCCTAAACTGAAACTCTTAGTATAATACAATGATCTCTGTGAGTAACTGAACTTAGCACTTATTGAATTATCAATATTACAGAGTGCTAGTTTGCTCAACTTGTAGCCTTGATTGCTACGAATAGATCTAATAAGAGTGAGCTGAGATTTTGACAGAGTAATAGCAAGTTTGAGATTGATAGATCGTCGTCGTTCTTCAACTGCTCTTTAGTCATATTTATGGACTTATCTTTCAACGGTAACTTTTGAATTTATGTATCCGTTGATTGCCACTTCATCATTTCTTGGACAGTGTTCTTGATTGCTACTTCATTATTGATTGTAAAACGGCGTTTTAATTTCAATAGCCGAAAACGTTGTTCTATGTGGTGCGGCTTTCCATATTCAGTTGCTGTCTGATATGTCTTTCTGTCTGTTGAATGATCTTTCCCGAGGTATCTTCAGTTGAGAGACTTTAATATTTTCGGCTGAATGTTTTAACTGATCAGTTCTCAACTGATCAGTTTGTGTCAGCTGATTTCAGTTGATCAGTCCAGCTGCCGAATTTGCTTTCGCGTATTAGTTGATTTAATCGATTGATTTATGTTTTTGTCAAACTCCAGAATTTAGTTTTCAACACCCTACACATCTCATTTTCAGATTTTAAAAGAAATAAAACCTAGGGTTCTAAGGTAGAAAGCAGCCGCCCCAATCCCTTCAGCATTTCAACGAGTTTTCGTGAATTTTATTGCAAGACTTTAGCGCCACGTTCGTCCCGGACCGAGCCTCGCACCGTCTCCGCTTCGGTATCGTCGTATCGATATTTTTAAATATCAAAAGGCACGTATATTCTGTTCTTGATGCATCGATCATGTCATATTATGCGTGCGTTGTTATTTATGCGTAAAACCGTGTGTATGTTGTGTAGAGGTTTGAGCAATCATGTTTAAATCGCTTTTGGAGCCCTTTTTAGATCTAAAAATCACGTTTTTACTGTTCTGGTTGAAACTGCGAATTTTGTGGTCGATATTTTGAGAAAACTTTCAACTAAAAAATTGTAGAACTTTTTGATGCCTTCGATTTGATATAAAATTCGAGATTTTTGGATGAAAATCGAGTGAGTTATGATGTTTTTCGTGGGACTGCTCAAACTGCGACTTTTGCGAAAATTTGTGTCTTGAAGTCTTTATGTTGCAGGCTTCGTTGGGGATCGACGGGCGATCGTTGCTGCATTTAGGTATGGTTAGCATGTTGCTAAGATGGTTATTGCGTTTTCGTTTCGTGTCGTTAGGCATTTGAACTAGTGGGAAGACGTAGGAAATCGATTTGATGTCAATTGCCGTTTTTTTGTGTTGCATTGGGTAGTAGTGGGGACGTCGTGTTTTGGGGAGTTTGTACGGGTTTTGGTGCAATGTTATGGTAACCTAAGAAGAGTCGTAAGGTGTTGAATTACATCATTTAAGTGTCAAATTGGGTGAATATACATTGCATAAATTTCCTCGCAGGTGCAAAGAAACCGAGAGTACACGGACCCTTACCCGGACCTCGACACGGGGTCCGTGCCTTTGTTCTTCCGGAGTGCCTTTTTCCATAGTCTACACGGACCCCTACACGGACCTAAGCACGGGGTCCGTGCCTCCCCTTTTCTGCACACACATTTGACAGTACCTACACGGACCCGGGGCCGGACCTGGGCACGGGGTCCGTGTCTTGCATATTTTGGGGATAATATTTTAGCATGCTTCGAGGTTTGATGTCATGGTTTAGTGCAAAGATTATCAAGGTCGTGTCATGGGAAATTTTAGAATGTCCTAAGTAGTGGTCGAACTCGAGAGTAAGTATGATTTCTACGTTAAGTTATGTAAGTTAAGTATGCAAATTCATGTTAGTATATGCAGCAACTGCCCCAGTCGAAGTCCAACGAATCCCTCAACGCCAAGTAAGTATGTGGACGTGCAAAAGAAAATATTTTAAGTTTTTGAGGAATGCTAATTGTCTCGTGACCAAATTATGAATGGGTTTGGAATTCGGTGAACGTGGCCGAGGACCTCTCCACCCCGTTAAATTATGAACGGGTTAGATCGTGGTTGGATAGCGTTAAATTATGAACGGGGACCAACCAGCCCGTTAAATTATGAACGGGAATCTCATGTATGTGGCAGTGGATACGTCCCTGTCAGCCCAGTAATGTGGTTTGTCTGATCAGGCGTTTATTATGTATGGGTCACTTGCCTTGAAACATCTTCTAAGCAAAATGATGAAATTATGTATGTTCAAGTATGCAGTATGTTTATGAAAGTTTATGTTGATGGCACGTCTAGTTATGTACGTACGTATGTCCAAGTTTATTATGCAAGTTCAAGCTTCGAGTTATGTATGTCCTCTTTTAAAGTGCATGCGATTTTATTACGTTGTACTCGTTATTCCAGTTTATACGTGTTGAGTCTTTAGACTCACTAGACTTGATCGATGCAGGTGAGTATGTAGATGAGGAGACAGGAGGTGGCGACCAAGGGGCAGGCTTGGACTGAGCGAGAGGCTAACCAAAGGACCGCAATGTATATGTTTTTATGCAAATGTTAATTTACTCTAACTTCATGTTTTGAGGGAAACACTTTGAGAAAAACTTTTGTGAGCAAATTTTATTGTAGTACTTTGAACCGCCATGTCTTATGGGGGACTTGGTTGGGATATTTTTATGGCAAACTTTGAATGTCATTTTATGTTTAAGAAAATTTTAATTTTTCCGCAAATTTTGAGTATGAAAAGTACGGTACGTTACAGTTGGTATCAGAGCGGTGTTCTTGTAAAGGGTTACGCCTACTGCCAGTCGCAAGAAGCTCACGAAGTCACACCTCAAGTCTGTAAGTTTAAAGTTTTGCATTATGTTATGTAGTAGGCATCAAGTTATGATTTCAGTATGTGCATGTTTTAAGTTTAATTTACGTGCATCATGAAATATTGATATATGTGCATGCATGTTGGGTTTACGTGTTGGGTAATTCATTGGAACAGTATGCCTCCTAGACGTATGATTAACCAGGAAGCTAGGGAGGAGGACAGAGAGCCTCGAGATGAGGGAAGAGCCAATCCTCCACCACCACCAGACATGCAGGCTCAGATGCTTGTTGGTATGACGCAATTCTTCGCACAGTTTGCGAGGAACCAGACTGCTGTAGGCCCCGAGGAGAGGCCTAGACCAGAGGTAGTATACGAGAGGTTTCGGAGGATCAGTCCGAAGGAGTTTTCGGGTACTACTGACCCGATGGTAGCTGAGGGATGGATCAAGTCCATCGAAGTAATATTTGACTTTATGGAGCTGATTGATGCTGACAGGGTTAGATGTGCTATATTCTTGCTGTTAGGGGATGCTAGATTATGGTGGGAGAGTGCATCAGTGGCAGTAAACTTGCAGACTCTGTCGTGGAATGGATTCAAAGAGGTGTTCTATGCCAAGTACTTCACTGAAGAAGTATGCTCTCGTCTGACCAGGGAATTTATGACGCTGAGACAGGGAGACAGTAGTGTGGCAGATTTTGTCAGAAAGTTTGAGAGGGGGTGTTACTTCGTACCCCTCATTGCGAATGATGCCCAAGCAAAACTGAGGCATTTCATGGATGGATTGCGGCCGATCTTGCGCCATGATGTGAGGGTAGCTGGCCCTACTTCTTATGCAGTCGTCGTATCTAGAGCGTTGGCAGCAGAGCAAGATCTGAGAGATATAGAGGCCGACAGGCAGGGCAAGAGGCCCTATCAGGCACCACCACAACACCCGCAACAGCAGCATCAGAAGTCCCAGTTTAAGAGGCCGTTTCAGGGGCCGCCAGGGAAGAAACCCTATCAGGGACCGCCGAAAGGCAAGGGTCCTATCCAGCAGCAAGGGGCGCCTCAGAAGCCCGGTAACTTTCCAGTGTGCCAGAAGTGCAATCGCCAGCATCCCGGACAGTGCCTATGGGGATCGGGAAATGTTTTAAATGTGGAGCTACGAACCACATGTTGAAAGAGTGCCCACACTGGAAGCAGCCCACCCAGGGGAGAGTATTCGCCATGCATGCACATGAGGCGAATCCAGACACGACTTTGCTGACCGGTAAACTTTCCTACCAAAGTTCAGTATTATTTTGCCTTGCATGTGGGTTTTCATTTGGGATTATTAGTGTGCTAGTATTATTTTTGAATAACTCGAGATATTGGGTTCTTCTATGCCTAAGGTTTATGTTAGTAATTTTTGGGTGAAAGTTAGTTTGTTGTGCTAACGTCTCTCAGGAAATATTTTAATAAAGAGAATAGCTACTTAAGCCCTGATAGATTCAGGAGCCACCCATTCTTTTATCTCGGAAACGTTCGCCAATCACTTGGATATCAAGACCATTGGACTTGACGTGAACTATTCAGTAACCGTCCCATCAGGGGAAGAGCTGTCAGCTACTAGCGTGGTTAGAGATATTGATCTAGAATTGCACGGCCACCTGGTGTATGCAGATTTGATCGTCTTGCCGATGCCAGAGTTTGACATTATTTTGGGAATGGACTGGCTGACAAATAACAAAGTTCTGATTGATTTTCAGAAGAGGTCGGTATTGGTTAGACCGCTGGGCATGGAGCAGTTTCTTTTTGAGCCAGCCAGATGGAGGAGCTTCCCCCGCATGGTTTCATGCACGCAGGCGAGGAGGCTGATTTCCAATGGGTGTCAGGCCTTCTTGGCCAGTATTATTTCAGCGCCTGATGTGCCCACTCCATCTTTATCTGAAGTGCCAGTAGTCAGCGAATTCCCAGACGATGTTTCAGGTCTTCCACCAGAGAGAGAGGTGGAGTTTGCTATTGATCTCATGCCAGGCACAGTGCCAATCTCTAAGGCACCGTACCGATTAGCTCCAGCTGAAATGTTACAACTCAAGCAGCAGATTCAGGAGCTCTTAGACAAGGAGTTTATCCGCCCGAGTTTCTCACCGTGGGGCGCGTCAGTACTCTTTGTGAAAATGAAAGACGGGAGCATGAGACTGTGCATCGATTACCGTGAGCTGAACAAGGTAACGATAAAGAACAAGTACCCGCTTCCTAGGATCGAAGACTTGTTCGATCAGTTGCAGGGAGCTACCGTGTTCTCTAAGATAGATCTTCGATCAGGGTACCATCAGCTGAAAGTGAAGGATGCAGATGTCCACAAGACAGCCTTCAGGACCAGATATGGGCATTACGAGTTCTTAGTAATGCCATTTGGAGTTACAAATGCTCCAGCTATTTTCATGGACCTCATGAACCGAGTATTTCAGCCGTTCCTCGACAAGTTCGTCATAGTGTTCATTGAAGATATTCTTATATACTCGAAGAGCCATGAGGAGCACAACCAGCACTTGAGGACAGTTTTACAGACCTTGCAGAACCGTAAGTTTTTTGCAAAGTTTAGTAAGTGCGAGTTTTGGTTGCAGAAAGTTGCATTTTTGGGGCATATAGTATCAAGCAGTGGTATTGAGGTGGACCCAGCGAAGGTAGCAGCCGTTAAGGAATGGGTTGAGCCAAAGAATGCATCAGAAATCCGCAGCTTTTTGGGTTTAGCTGGTTACTACCGTATGTTTATTAAGGGATTTTCATCCATAGCAGTGCCACTCACTTCACTAACCAAGAAAAATGCCAAATTTGTGTGGAGTGATGAATGTCAGAAGAGCTTCGATACTTGAAGCAAGCTCTTATTTCTGCGCCTGTGCTAGCCATGCCGTCAGGGCAATGAGATTTCATATTATATACCGATGCATCTAAGCTCGGGCTAGGCGCAGTATTGATGCAGCAGGGTCGGGTCATAGCTTATGCTTCCAGGCAGTTGAAGGTGCACGAGAAGAATTACCCGACTCACGACCTGGAGTTAGCCACCGTTGTCTTCGCACTGAAAATTTGGAGACACTACGCATACGGCGAGAAATGCCAGATTTTCACCGATCATAAGAGTCTCAAATATTTCTTCACGCAGAAAGAGTTAAATATGAGACAGAGACGGTGGTTGGAACTTGTGAAAGATTACGACTGCGAAATTAGCTACCATCCGGGAAAGGCTAATGTTGTCGCAGACGCTTTGAGCAAAAAAGTTGCCGTCATAGCTCAGTTATCAGCACAGAGACCTCTTCAGTCTGAGATTCAGAAGTTTGTCAAGAGATTTATCGTGAGGGAAGAGCTCCTAGGCTGTCTAATCTGACAGTCAAATCTGATTTTCTAGACCGTATCCGGGCAGGACAGTCTTCAGATGAGCAGCTTCAGAAATGGAGACTGAGAGACGAAGCCAAGGGCAATGTTCTCTACACAATGGCAGATGGAATTGTGAGATACAGAGGCAGAATGTGTAACGCCCCGAAAATTTTAAAGTTCACGTAAACCACATGCGCGCAAGTTATTAAATTCTTTGTATTTAAATTAAATGTTTTAATTGCATTAATTAATTATATGACATGCATGTTTATTTGCTAAATATGATTTTTATTATCATCATGCATAAAATTGTATTTTTAAGGATTATTCAAGCGACGATCGAGGAACGGGGACCGAGGGCTAAAAATGTCAAAAGATTTTTATTAAATAGTTATTTTTAATTATTTAAAATGCGGCCGATGTTTTTAAGTAAAATTTTGAAAGTATCGGGTTTTGAGGTGATTTTATACGCCGGAACGTATATTTTATCGGTATTGGATTTTTAAATAAAATACGAGCTTTCGAGCTACCCGGCTAATAAATTCACATTTAATTTCAAAAGAAAACTTTACTAATCTTTTTAATTATTTTATTTAAAAACTAGTCAATTTAAATGGGCTTTAATTTTGTGGCTTAATAGGCCTAAGCCTATTTAGATAATTAAATTAGTATATAATATATTAAGTAAACTCACACACCACATTCTAGACTTTCATTATCGGCCACCGAGTTTTCAAATTTTAAAACTCTCCCCAAGCTTTCAAAGACACACACGGCACATTATTTCCTTGAAAGAAAAACCGATCGGCCGTGAGGGAAGGAAGCTTTCACGTGGAGATCAAGCCTCGTCATCTCTCCCGTTCTTCGTCGTCATCGATTAGTCGAGCGTTTATAACGCAAAGGCACACCCTAATCTCCTTTTCTCTTCCATCGCATCATAATACTGTTTTAATATCTGCATATGAGTTGTATACGTATTTTTTCATGTCCTTGCAACTTCAGCTTTCGGTTTGTGCAAGATTTTACTCACGTTTTTGTGATCCAACTTCATGCTTTTGATGTATGGGGCTGCCATGACATTAGGATTAGGTTCAGAGGAGTTTTTTTTCACGGTTCTAAAAGGTCCCAAACACGCCAGCCGCTACACCGAAAGTTTCACGCTGGATTAACGTCTTGCTGTCATGGAGTCTTTGGTCTCGGTAGTTTGCATGGGGGGCTGGTTCGGGTCATGGCTTGGGGCCAGGGCTCGGCCATGGGTTGGGTTAGTCGTGAAGGGGACCCTAACCACATGAGGGTTCGGTTCGTGAGGGCTGGGAGGAGTCCTTGTGAACAAGGACTCCTACCCGATCGAGAATTGTTGCGGGTTAGCGCAGGTAGGCGCGCGACTTGCAGGGGAAGGGAGGCTCGGTCCATGTAGTGACCCGTTCCAGAATCACCTACTAATCAAAAACTAAGCATGCAATTAACCTAATTAACAATAATCAGAGATAACAGCGGAAAAAGTCAACAAAAATAATGGTTATACAACCCAATCGAAGTCTAGAATAACTCAAAATAAAAATACCCAATACAACCATATCGAATCAAAATAAAACCGATAAACTAACCCAACCAGCTACTCAACGTCCTCCTCCTGTTCCTCCTGAGCTGTCCAACCTGAGGCCTGCCCCGTGGGAATGGGGTGTCCAAGAATAAACAAAACCGAGGACGTGAGCGATAAGAACGCCCAGTACAAAAGTATGAGTATACAGACCTATATGAAATGCACATGCTATGATCATGATACCGGGGTAGTCAAGAAACAGGAGTCACAAAAGGATCTCAACAATGCTCAGTCTAGAGGCGCCAAGTGGATAGTGCCGCGCGGTACACCTCTGGGTCACTGCATCCACTACAAGACAGACGTGGACCTAAAATGTCCCGGACCACCGAAGCCCTCCCGACCCGTCGGCCACTGTGTACTCTCGGTGTCCATGCGTCCACAAGACAGGGCTGAGCGGCCCCAAGATATAGCTTATCTCGAAAGAGATACAGCTCAACAGTAAAGGCTATCTCGAAGAAGATACGGCTCAACATGAAATGCAACGTGCAGTAATAAACGTGACATAATAGCATGCATCATATGACATATATCAATGCACCACATAATCATGCAACACATATAAGAATGTATACTCAACCAGGATATCTCGGATAGTACTTTCGTACCTCTATCACAGCAAGCCTAGCCTTATGCAACACCGCTAATCAGGTCTAGCACAAGCCTACGCATCAAAAGCATACTCAATCAATACTACCATGCTCGACTAGCAAAACCAGTACTCCCTAGTACTACCAAAGGTTTAGGGTTTACCTTCGTCCGTCGACAGCCCTTTGATGTCGATTGCCTCGTAACTCAGGCGCCGCTACGCTACTACTCCTGGCAGCTCTTGGCTATCGCTCGACCAACAACTAACCCTAGAAACCTTCCAAACTTCTCACTAAAGATTCAATCTCAAGAAATGGCAAGTCAAAAATGAGAAATCCGAGCACTATTTATAGGCCATGTTCGGATCGTCCGAACCCCCACGTGTCGATCAACTCTTGACACCTAATGATCGGATCCACCGAACCCACTTCGGACCTTACGAACTCTTCGGTGCTTCCGAACCATCTTCGGTCCGTCCGATCATGACTCGGTCAAAAATTACACATTAAACCTTCTTAATCACCACTACTCCGTTAATTACCCAATTTGGAATTCGGGCTACTACAGTCCAGGGCTAGTGGGCTGGGTTAGAATGGCTCATTAGAGTCCTAGGAAGTTGCACTAGGGGTCGGTTGGGATGCTGGGTAGACGGCTTGGTCCATAAGTTCACAAGTTAGTCTCCACGCAGCATGAAACTCTCGGCCAGAACATGCTATTCTTAGGTAGCTTCGTTTTTGGGTTTTTGGGCATTGTCTTGACAAACTTAGTGTCCAGTAGGCTAAATTAACATGTTGGGCACTTTTTGGCTCGACATGGTTCGGGGGTAACTCGCAAAAATTAGGAGATGGCTCGGGGTCGAAGTTTAGGTGTCAAAATGAGTTTCAAAATAAAGAAAAATCGGAAAACGACTCACGGGGGGTCGAGTCGTGATCCATAAGGGCTAAAATAATATAAAAAGACTAAATTTAGAATTTAGGAATTTTATATTAAAGTTTGGTATTTTTCGGGATTAAAACACCGTTAAAATAATTAAAAAAAAGATAATTGAAAAAGTTTAAGTTTTAAGCCAAATAAAATTACGAAAAAATTCACGTAAGCTTAAATAATTATTTGGGACATGTTAGAGTCATGAAACAAGAAAATAATCGAAAACGAAAAATGTCGAAGCCAGGGGTAAAACAGTCATTTTACACCGGGAAATTAGTAAAGGTCATGGCAGTGCCCGAAATGCTGTTTTTATTGAAATATGATTATTTTGAAATGTTTATGAATGGTTCATGATTAATTGATGGTTTTTTTAAATGTCTAAAGGATTTTTATGAATTAAGAAGACATTTAAAAGACATGTTGCATGCTTGGTTTCAAAATGAAAAATGTTATGTTATGCATGATTTTTATAAAGTGATGTGAATGAAAAATGTTGAAGGATGTGAAGTGATTGTGACTAATTCGTTAATGGTGGCGACGTCGTGAGGGTTATGGTCCCAGTGGGAGCCCGACGATCGTGTTTCCATCATTGCGAATATGAGGTAACGGTTATGTGGTAACAGGTTTTGTGGTAACGGAAGAATGGGAATATCGTGAGGGGAAAAGGCCCCAGAGGAAGCCCATTTATGGGAAAAGGCCCCAGAGGGAGCCCCGACGATCGTATTTCTATTCAATCATGATAGGCCAAGGCTCAGTTGACCGGTGAGAGTGTCGCTGATGTCCCCGCCGCCCAGTACTGTGGTTTTATGTAGATGGATCCATCGACCTTCACGATCATGAGCATAAAAGTCACAATTAACGATCTGAATTCAACAAAGGAAAAGGAAAAAAGGAAATGATTATGATTAAGTAAAACGATTATGACATGATATGGAAAAACGATCAAGATTTGCATGTGCATGGCATGAAATGGTTTATGATAAAGTTTTATGCATCATGAAAATATTTATGAAAATGATTATGTTTAAGTTTATGCATCTTCATGAAAAAAAGATATTTTAAGTACAAGTATTTTTCACCGTTATATGTTGACTGTATTACGTATTACTCGTTATCAAGATTATAGTGTGTTGAGTCTTTAGACTCACTAGGTGTGATGGATGCAGGTGGTATTGAGGGAGGCACCGACGAGTGATCTGATTGGACTGATGGCGCACACAACCCGAGGACCAGCGCATTATTTTCCGCATTACGTTTTATGCTTTATTTTAAAGATTTTAAGACTATTTATTTATTTATGCTTTGAGAGGTTTTTGAGAGGACTAGTATGGGCTACTCTTTTCAAACTTATTGCTTTTTAGGTGTGGTAAAACAGTAAAAGATTTTATTTTATGACTTTTGCACTTGAACTTTTAAATGATGAATGGTTGAGGTTTTATTTTAAAAGGGCAAATGTTTTATAAAAAAAAAAAAAATTTCTAGTACTTTTGAAGCAATAAAAAGATCAGGACGTTTCAGTTGGTATCAGAGCCAGGTTCCTGTAAAGGGTTGTGCCACCATCAGCGCCGAGAAGATTAGTCGTCAAGCCTCTAAGTTGTAAGTTTTACATGCTTTATGTGATTCAATATGATTCTATGATATTACCTGCATAAGTACATGAATTAAATGGTTACGTCACATGTTTAATAGCATTATGAGGGTATATGATTTATATGCATTAGAATTTGTATACATGATATGATATGAAATGAAAAATTTCTTTTTAACGCATGTTGGTTTATTGTGGTGGAATTGGACTATCTTGATATTTGGGTTTTAGTGTTGATGTTCTATTTTTGGGCTATAAGTTAATCGTAAATTTTATGAATGTTTTGGGACATGTAGATTTTCTAAGAAAATATTATGATTCATGGTTACTAGACGAATTAATTTTTGGGAATTAGACGTAAAGAATAATGATTTAAGGATTTGCAACGATTTGAGGAATAAGAAAATATATAAATTGGGATTTTAAGGTTGATTGAAGGTAAGATTGATTATGAGAATTGATTTTGGGTTAATAAGTTTAAAATTTTTTGAAATTATATTATGGGAAACCAGTAGAAGAGAATTAAGAATTTCAAGAATTTATGGGTCAATCGTAGGATTTTTGAAATTAAGAACCAGTTAAGATAAATTTTGAGGAAATTAAGAATTTATTTTGCAATTATTAAGGAATTTGGGGATTAGTTTAGCAATAAGCGATAATTAAATGGTTTAAATGATAAGAATTTTGAGGATTTAGACCCTGAAGAATATTTGAAACCTTGGGATATCTTGGGTTATAGTGTTATAAGAAATGTTAAATTGTGAGTTTTTAAGGATGAATCAATATTAAGCTTGAAGATCTAAGTGTTAGCGAATGTGTTTGGGATTCTAAGATTGAAATATGATAAGTTGATGAACATTTTGGGTATAAAATAAGGAAAATAATATACGATAAGTTTGATTGTCTATCTTTTAATATTGGGGATCGTAAGAAAAATTGGAATTCGAGGTTATAATAGTAACGGCACTTAGTCTTTATGGGTCTTTTAAGTTGCGATTTGAAAATAAGGATTTAGAAGAAAAATTTATTGGGATAAAGAGACGTAAAGACATTCTAGAGTTTAAGTTCTATCAGAGTAAGCGCAGCGGAAGCGTGGATTTTTGGGATACTAGAACTAAGTATAAACTTTGGGTCATTAAGGATAAGCGAATTTCGAGGACGAAATTCAATTTAAGGGGGGAAGATTGTAACGCCCCGAAAATTTTAAAGTTCACGTAAACCACATGCGCGCAAGTTATTAAATTCTTTGTATTTAAATTAAATGTTTTAATTGCATTAATTAATTATATGACATGCATGTTTATTTGCTAAATATGATTTTTATTATCATCATGCATAAAATTGTATTTTTAAGGATTATTCAAGCGACGATCGAGGAACGGGGACCGAGGGCTAAAAATGTCAAAAGATTTTTATTAAATAGTTATTTTTAATTATTTAAAATGCGGCCGATGTTTTTAAGTAAAATTTTGAAAGTATCGGGTTTTGAGGTGATTTTATACGCCGGAACGTATATTTTATCGGTATTGGATTTTTAAATAAAATACGAGCTTTCGAGCTACCCGGCTAATAAATTCACATTTAATTTCAAAAGAAAACTTTACTAATCTTTTTAATTATTTTATTTAAAAACTAGTCAATTTAAATGGGCTTTAATTTTGTGGCTTAATAGGCCTAAGCCTATTTAGATAATTAAATTAGTATATAATATATTAAGTAAACTCACACACCACATTCTAGACTTTCATTATCGGCCACCGAGTTTTCAAATTTTAAAACTCTCCCCAAGCTTTCAAAGACACACACGGCACATTATTTCCTTGAAAGAAAAACCGATCGGCCGTGAGGGAAGGAAGCTTTCACGTGGAGATCAAGCCTCGTCATCTCTCCCGTTCTTCGTCGTCATCGATTAGTCGAGCGTTTATAACGCAAAGGCACACCCTAATCTCCTTTTCTCTTCCATCGCATCATAATACTGTTTTAATATCTGCATATGAGTTGTATACGTATTTTTTCATGTCCTTGCAACTTCAGCTTTCGGTTTGTGCAAGATTTTACTCACGTTTTTGTGATCCAACTTCATGCTTTTGATGTATGGGGCTGCCATGACATTAGGATTAGGTTCAGAGGAGTGTTTTTTCATGGTTCTAAAAGGTCCCAAACACGCCAGCCGCTACACCGAAAGTTTCACGCTGGATTAACGTCTTGCTGTCATGGAGCCTTTGGTCTCGGTAGTTTGCATGGGGGGCTGGTTCGGGTCATGGCTTGGGGCCAGGGCTCGGCCATGGGTTGGGTTAGTCGTGAAGGGGACCCTAACCACATGAGGGTTCGGTTCGTGAGGGCTGGGAGGAGTCCTTGTGAACAAGGACTCCTACCCGATCGAGAATTGTTGCGGGTTAGCGCAGGTAGGCGCGCGACTTGCAGGGGAAGGGAGGCTCGGTCCAGGGCTAGTGGGCTGGGTTAGAATGGCTCATTAGAGTCCTGGGAAGTTGCACTAGGGGTCGGTTGGGATGCTGGGTAGACGGCTTGGTCCATAAGTTCACAAGTTAGTCTCCACGCAGCATGAAACTCTCGGCCAGAACATGCTATCCTTAGGTAGCTTCGTTTTTGGGTTTTTGGGCATTGTCTTGACAAACTTAGTGTCCAGTAGGCTAAATTAACATGTTGGGCACTTTTTGGCTCGACATGGTTCGGGGGTAACTCGCAAAAATTAGGAGATGGCTCGGGGTCGAAGTTTAGGTGTCAAAATGAGTTTCAAAATAAAGAAAAATCGGAAAACGACTCACGGGGGGTCGAGTCGTGATCCATAAGGGCTAAAATAATATAAAAAGACTAAATTTAGAATTTAGGAATTTTATATTAAAGTTTGGTATTTTTCGGGATTAAAACACCGTTAAAATAATTAAAAAAAAAGATAATTGAAAAAGTTTAAGTTTTAAGCCAAATAAAATTACGAAAAAATTCACGTAAGCTTAAATAATTATTTGGGACATGTTAGAGTCATGAAACAAGAAAATAATCGAAAACGAAAAATGTCGAAGCCAGGGGTAAAACAGTCATTTTACACCGGGAAATTAGTAAAGGTCATGGCAGTGCCCGAAATGCTGTTTTTATTGAAATATGATTATTTTGAAATGTTTATGAATGGTTCATGATTAATTGATGGTTTTTTTAAATGTCTAAAGGATTTTTATGAATTAAGAAGACATTTAAAAGACATGTTGCATGCTTGGTTTCAAAATGAAAAATGTTATGTTATGCATGATTTTTATAAAGTGATGTGAATGAAAAATGTTGAAGGATGTGAAGTGATTGTGACTAATTCGTTAATGGTGGCGACGTCGTGAGGGTTATGGTCCCAGTGGGAGCCCGACGATCGTGTTTCCATCATTGCGAATATGAGGTAACGGTTATGTGGTAACGGTTTTGTGGTAACGGAAGAATGGGAATATCGTGAGGGGAAAAGACCCCAGAGGGAGCCCATTTATGGGAAAAGGCCCCAGAGGGAGCCCCGACGATCGTATTTCTATTCAATCATGATAGGCCAAGGCTCAGTTGACCGGTGAGAGTGTCGCTGATGTCCCCGCCGCCCAGTACTGTGGTTTTATGTAGATGGATCCATCGACCTTCACGATCATGAGCATGAAAGTCACAATTAACGATCTGAATTCAACAAAGGAAAAGGAAAAAAGGAAATGATTATGATTAAGTAAAACGATTATGACATGATAAGGAAAAACGATCAAGATTTGCATGTGCATGGCATGAAATGGTTTATGATAAAGTTTTATGCATCATGAAAATATTTATGAAAATGATTATGTTTAAGTTTATGCATCTTCATGAAAAAAAGATATTTTAAGTACAAGTATTTTTCACCGTTATATGTTGACTGTATTACGTATTACTCGTTATCAAGATTATGGTGTGTTGAGTCTTTAGACTCACTAGGTGTGATGGATGCAGGTGGTATTGAGGAAGGCACCGACGAGTGATCTGATTGGACTGATGGCGCACACAACCCGAGGACCAGCGCATTATTTTCCGCATTACGTTTTATGCTTTATTTTAAAGATTTTAAGACTATTTATTTATTTATGCTTTGAGAGGTTTTTGAGAGGACTAGTATGGGCTACTCTTTTCAAACTTATTGCTTTTTAGGTGTGGTAAAACAGTAAAAGATTTTATTTTATGACTTTTGCACTTGAACTTTTAAATGATGAATGGTTGAGGTTTTATTTTAAAAGGGCAAATGTTTTATAAAAAAAAATAAAAATTTCTAGTACTTTTGAAGCAATAAAAAGATCAGGACGTTTCAGAATGTGGGTGCCAAGTGTTGGTTCGATCAGACAGGATATTTTGACAGAGGCACACGCATCTCCGTATTCTATCCATCCAGGAGGTACCAAGATGTATAAGGACCTCCAGATTTTGTATTGGTGGCCAGGGATGAAGAGAGACATCCGCAGGTTTGTGTCTGAATGCCTCACTTGTCAGCAGGTGAAGGCAGAACATCAGAGGCCAGCGGGATTGGTTAAGCCACTCCCCATCCCAGAGTGGAAATGGGAGAACATCACGATGGACTTCGTCATTGGACTGCCTAGATCAGTCAGGGGCTTTAATGCCATTTGGTTTATAGTGGACCGACTCACCAAGTCAGCGCATTTTCTACCAGTGAAGACGACCTTCTCCATGACGCAATATGCGGAGCTTTATATCCGGGAGATAGTCCGTCTACATGGATTCCCAGTTTCAATTGTGTCCGACAGGGACCCGAGGTTTACATCTTCCTTCTGGAAGAGTTTACATGCAGCCATGGGGACAAAGTTGCTTTTCAGTACAGCTTTTCACCCGCAGACTGATGGCCAGTGTGAGCGAGTGATTCAGATTCTGGAGGATTTACTAAGAGCCTGCATGATTGATTTTCAAGAAACTTGGGAGTCTAGACTACCTCTAGTGGAGTTCACATACAACAACAGCTTCCAAGCATCCATTGGTATGGCTCCCTATGAGGCATTGTATGGAAGGAAGTGCAGGTCACCAGTTCATTGGGATGAAGTTGGGGAGAGAGCAGAACTTGGTCCGAAATTAGGTCAGCAGACTGCAGATGTGGTGGTCAAGATTCGTGACAGAATGAAAAATGCCCAAAGCCGCCAAAAGAGTTATGCTGATAAGAGAAGGAGAGATCTCGAGTTTGTTTTTGTGAAGATAGCACCCACGAAGGGTGTTATTGTTGGATCTGGTTTTCTACACGCCCAAACGCAGCGGAAGTTTTAAAATTTTTATTTTATTTTGACAATCAAAATATATATGTTTGAGCGCTCGTATGCTTTTAACAAAACATACATAGGATGTTAGAAAATTATACCTTTGGTGAATAAATCACTGGACACCAACCGATCCGGTATAACAGATCTGGCTCTTGATGAATCCCTACGATCTTTCTTCAAAAGACTCCTTTCTTTCCTTCAAATTAGGTCCACGACTAGAACGTTCGTTCCTCTTCTGATTTGCACTAGAAAAACTAGAAGAGATTTTGCGTAGGAGAAGAAAAAATTGAGAGACGGCTCAAAGGTTTTTCTCAAAGAAAAGGTGGCCAATTTTTTTCTTTTGGAGTTGAGATTCTCGTGAGTTTGGTGGTGGGTGGTGTAGGGTTTTACTTTCATGCATTATATATATAATTAAATTAAACCCTAATTACATAATTAACATTAACGGGCTTGATTTAATTAATTGGGCTAGTCCAACTAGTTTAATTCATTTAATCAAATCCATTAAAACTTTAATTATTTAATATGTTGGACTCGTACCCCTACAAGCCCATTAAACATATTATCCACCATATTTAATTTATTAATTAATCAACTCAACTTTTGAGCTTAATAAATTAAATACATTATAAATTCAACATTTGAATTTATTATTTAAATTATAAATTCAACTACTTGAATTTACATCACCTCAAAAATTTAATATTTAATAAACTCAACTTTTGAGTTTAATAAATTAAATTATCAAATTTTATAAATTCAACTCCTTGAATTTATTCTCTCCAAATTTCATAAATTCAACTTCTTGAATTTACTATATCATAAATTCAACTCCTTGAATTTATTTTCTCAAAATTTAATTATCATAAATTCAACTCCTTGAATTTACTATATCATAATATAAATTCAACTCCTTGAATTTATTCTCTCAACGGGAACAAACAATCCAGTACTTGTGTGACCCTCAATGGTTCAGGGATACAGCTAGCCGTGGGTTCACAACTCTTTGTGATTCAGGACATAATCCTTTATTCGGGCTTACCCTAGTTAGCCCCATTATTTTCATCAACACCTTGATCAAGAATGTCAGAACTCATTTCTGATTGCACCCATCGGATCATGGTAAGAGCGTCTAGTAGCATCGCCCCATGATCCCCTAGGTTTCACTGATAGTGCCTGCAAGAACCAGTCGATTATGATTAACGAACAGTACGGTCCCTTCATGTAGTATCCCGATTCCTAATTTGAGTTAATTATTTGATTAATTATTTTTCGGTGGGATCGGAAGGACCGAACCGGGTTCGGATCGTCCGATCATGGTTCGGATCGTCCGAGCCAGATGTCGGATCGTCCGAGCCAGGTGGCTGGACCCGTGGCAGACATGCAGAATTCGGATCGTCCGAGCAAGGGTTCGGATCGTCCGAGACAGGTGGCTGGACACGTAGAATGCATGCAAGGTTCGGATCGTCCGAAGTGGGTTCGGATCGTCCGAAGTGTACCGGATCGGAGCTTCCGAAGTGGATCGGATCGTCCGAACATTGGCTATAAATAGAGGCGCGAGGCTTCATTTCTTACTCGCCATTTCAGAGCGTTCCAGAGCGTTTTAGTCGTTTCTGAGAGGTTTCTAGTCTTTCCCGAGGTTCAGGCACTAGCAGGGAGCTACTGGCTTTGTAGCGGAGCTGTGCTCTAGTTGGGAGCTAGCGGCATCAGCGGGCTAGCGACGGACGAAGGTTTGGAATTGTATCATTATTATTTCAGGATTATCTAGTTAAGTCTGGTAGATAAGTTTTAGTGATGGTTTTCACTTGATGAATAGGCTTGGAATAGACCTGTTTGTCTGGTTTTCCAGTGGATTAGGATTGCAGTGATAGAGGTACGAAAGTACTATCCGAGATATCCTGGTCGAGTATACATTCTTATATGTGTTGCATGATTATGTGGTGCATTGATATATGTCATATGATGCATGCTATTATGTCACGCTGTATGATGCATGTTGCATTTCATGTTGAGCCGTATCTCCTTCGAGATAGCCTTTACTGTTGAGCTGTATCTCTTTCGAGATAAGCTATATCTTGTGGGGCCGCTCAGCCCTGTCTTGTGTTGTGGACGCATGGACACCGAGAGTACACAGTGGCCGACGGGTCCGGAGGGCTTCGGTGATCCGGGACATTTTAGGTCCACGTCTGTTCTTGTAGTGGATGCAGTGACCCAGAGGAGTACCGCGCGGCACTATCCACTTGGCGCCTCTAGACTGAGCATATTGAGATCCTTTGTTACTCCTGTTTCTTGACTACCCTGGTATCATATCATAGCATGTGCATTTCATATAGGTTTGTATACTCATGCTTTTGTACTGGGCGTTCTTATCGCTCATGTCCTCGGTTTTGTTTATCTTGGACAACCCATTCCCACGGGGCAGGCCTCAGGTTGGACAGCTCAGGAGGAGGAGGAGGAGGACGTTGAGTAGCTGGTTGGTTTAGTTCATCGGTATCTTTTTGATTCGATATGGTTGTACCGTATATTTCATTTTTAGTTGAGTTGTCCTGGATTTTCGATTGGGTTGTATAACTATCTTTTGGTGACAGTTTTCCGCCTTTATTTCTGATTGTTTTTAATTAAGTTAATCGCATGCTTAGTTCTTGATTAGTAGGTGATTCTGGAACGGGTCACTACATTTATGGTATCAGAGCATGCTTACGATTTTGGGATATAGATTTCTGTTTTGGGATTTTCGTTGACCATTTTACCATTTTCCCCATTCTATCTTGTAGCGATGGCTGACCACTTTGGTGATGAGAGTAGTCAGGGAAGTGTAGGTCGTTGGGGTGACCAGGACGATCGTAGGCGTCATCGTGAACATCGTCATCGTCGGGATGGTCCTAGGCGTTTTGATTTGCACAGTTTCATTCAGATGGGGCCTAAGCCTTTAGTCGGCGGTGAGACTCCCGATGATGCTGAGGATTGGTTAGAGCGCATGGAGAGCTGTTTCCGTGCATTCCAGTGCACCGAGGAGCAGAAGATAGAGACCCTTAGTTTTCTTCTCCAGGGCCGTGCGCGTAAGTGGTGGCGATCGACTTCTGCGCCGATAGTTCAGTCCCAGGGTAGGGTGACTTGGGCCGATTTCCGTGCGGCTTTCATGCAGCTATACTTTCCTCCAGCCCTTCGCCAGGCAAAGACGATTGAGCTCCTGAACCTTAAGCAGGGTAGTATGTCTGTTGATGAATATCAGCAGAAGTTCTTCGAGTTGTTACCCTTTGCTCCTCATATCAGTGGCAGTTCTGAGGCCAAGTATGACCATTTCCTTCAGGGTCTTAACCAGGAGATTTTTGATCGAGTCACTGTCTGTGATAATCCTACTTCTTATGATGGGTTAGTGAACCGGTGTCGCCAGGCAGAGATCAGTCTCCAGCGTGGTAGGGCTATTCTTTCTTCTAGACCTCCGAGTACTTTGAGCCCTCGATCTCAGTCTTTCAAGAAGTCAGGTTCTTCTTCTTCTGGATCTGGATCACGGTCTAGCGGTGTTTTTCGCTTTGGTAAGAAGAAGGTTTCTTGTGTGCATTGTGGGAAGAACCATCCATCGGAGCAATGCCGATCAGCCGCGGGAGCTTGTTTTCAGTGCGGAGAGATGGGTCATATCAAGAAGAATTGTCCTCAGTTGCGAGGTGGAGCAGGATCTGGTTCCGGATCTCAGACGACTGTTCAGCAGAGGAGGCAGGGTCAGGCAGTGAATAGTTCAAATCTTCGACCTCGTGCCCAAGGTCAGGTTTTTGCGCTGAACCAGAATCAGGCTGCAGATGAGACAGAGAGAGTCATAGCAGGTACTTTTCGTTTATGCGGTATTCCTTCTTTTGTTCTTATTGATACCGGAGCATCACATTCATTCATCTCTGCATGATTTGTTAAGCGTCATAAGTTACCGTATGTTTCTCTAGACGTCATTCTTTCCGTTTCTACCCCGATGGGTCATTCGGTGTTAGCTAAGCGTCTAGTGATGGGTTGTCCCTTAGATTTTGAGGGTAACGAATTGATTGCGAATCTTATGATCCTGGAGATGGAAGATTTTGATTGTATTCTAGTTATAGACCTATTGACTACCTACCGAGCTACCGTGGATTGTTACCAGAAGCTTGTTCAGTTTCGTACGACTGAGAGCTCTAGTTGGTTTTTCTATGGTGAGGGAGCGCGACCTCCGATGCCAGTGGTATCTGCTCTGAAAGCCTGTCGTGCTTTAGAGGCGGGCGGGGAAGGCTACCTCATCTATGCGATTGATTCCTCCACAGGTAGTGTTGGTATAGATGATATTCCAGTGGTTTGTGAATTTCTTGATGTTTTTCCAGATTAGATTCCTGGTTTTCCTCCGGTTAGAGAGGTGGAATTTGGCATTGAGTTAATGCCAGGGACTGCACCGATTTCTCGTGCCCCCTATCGTCTTGCTCCGTCAGAGATGAGAGAATTGAAGCAGCAATTGCAGGATCTTCTTGATAAAGGTTATATTCGCCCGAGTGTTTCACCTTGGGGAGCTCCAGTCTTGTTTGTCAAGAAAAAGGATGGATCGATGCGATTGTGTATTGATTATCGTCAGCTGAATCGTGTGACGATCAAAAACAAGTATCCATTACCTCGTATTGATGACTTGTTCGATCAGCTTCAGGGTACCTCTGTTTACTCCAAGATTGACTTGCGATCGGGTTATCATCAGATGAGAGTCAGAGATGATGATATTTCCAAGACTGCATTTCGTACTCGATATGGGCATTACGAGTTTCTAGTTATGCCATTCGGATTGACGAATGCGCCAGCGGTGTTCATGGATCTAATGAAACGAGTCTTTCGTGATTTTCTGGATCAGTTTGTTGTGGTTTTCATCGATGATATCTTGATTTATTCTCACAGTGTGGAAGAGCATATCCAGCACTTGAGGATTGTGTTGCAGATTCTTCGCGAGAAGCAATTGTATGCTAAGCTGAGTAAGTGCGAGTTCTGGATTGATCGTGTAGTATTCCTTGGTCATGTGATTTCCAAGGAAGGAATTTCTGTGGATCCCAGCAAGATTGAGGCAGTGCTGAATTGGTCACGTCCTACGACGGTGGCTGAGATCCGTAGTTTCCTAGGTCTGGCAGGGTATTATCGTCGCTTCATTGTGAATTTCTCTCAGGTAGCTAGACCATTGACGCAACTTACTCGGAAGGATGTTCCATTTGAGTGGTCATCTGAGTGCGAAGATAGTTTCAGAGAGCTTCGTCGACTTCTGACTTCTGCACCTGTTTTGGCGTTACCATCAGGATCTGATGGTTTCAGTGTTTACACCGATGCCTCTTTTCAAGGCTTAGGGTGTGTGTTGACGCAGAATGATCATGTGATCGCTTACGCATCCAGGCAGTTAAAACCTCACAAGGAGAAGTACCCTATTCATGATCTAGAATTAGCTGCTATTGTGTTTGCGCTAAAAATCTGGCGTCATTATTTGTACGGGGTTAAGTTTGAAATTTTTACTGATCATAAGAGTCTGAAGTATCTGTTCACTCAGGCTGAGTTGAACATGAGACAACGTCGTTGGATGGATCTACTTAAAGATTATGACTGCGAGATCAAGTACTATCCAGGTTCTGCGAATCTCACAGCCGATGCTCTTAGTCGCAAGGTGAGAGCCTCTGCACTTCAGACCAGTGCTATGATTAGTACTATCCAGGATTGTTGTTCGTTGGGATTTAATTTCAAACATCGGAAAGGTATGGAGAGCATTCGTGTTGCTACCATTTTATCTGAGCCAATTTTGTTCGCTCGGATTCGAGATGCTCAGATGTCTGATCTCAAGACTCAGAGATTAGCTCGGTTGGCTGGTGGAGATAGTAATTTCCATTATCAGTCTAATGGTCTTCTGTGTTTGTCTAATCGGGTTGTAGTACCAGAGGATGATACTTTGAGGGAAGAGATCTTATCTCAGGCCCATCGAAGCAAGTTGAGTGTTCATCCGGGAAGCAATAAGATGTATAAAGATTTGAGGACACGATTTTGGTGGAAAGGGATGAAGCGCAGCGTTTATCAGTTTGTTTCCAAGTGTCTTGTTTGTCAGCAGGTTAAGGCAGAGCACCGTCGACCGGGAGGATTATTGCTGAACTTACCTATTCCTGAATGGAAGTGGGAGCATATCGCGATGGACTTCATTACTCACTTACCATTGTCTTCGAGGAATAGTGATGCTATTTGGGTAGTGGTGGATCGACTCACCAAGTCTGCTCATTTTCTGCCATATAACCGTGATTTCACTTTCGATCATATGGCTCGCTTGTATATTCAAGAGATTTTACGTCTGCATGGAGTGCCAGTCAGTATTGTTAGTGACAGAGATCCTCGTTTTACCTCACGATTTTGGGGTAGTTTCCAGTCAGCATTGGGCACTTCACTAAGTTTGAGTATGGCTTATCATCCAGAGACCGACGGTCAGACAGAGAGGACTATCCGTACACTTGAGGATATGATGCGAGCTTGTGTTATGGATTTCGGACCCGCTTGGCAGGATCATGTGCCTTTGATTGAGTTCGCGTACAACAACAGCTATCATCGTAGTATTGGTATGGCACCATTTGAGGCGTTGTATGGGCGACGTTGTCGTACTCCATTATTCTGGGACGAAGTTGGGGAACGACATGTTGAGGGACCGGAGTTAGTCCAGCAGGCTATTGATAAGGTTGCAGTAATCAAGAAACGGATTAAGATCGCTCAGGATCGACAGGCTAGTTATGCGAACACCAAGCGGCGACCTCTTTATTTTCAGCCAGGTGAGAAAGTGTTTCTCCGAGTTTCGCCTTTTCGCAGGATTTTGAGATTTGGTCTCAAGGGTAAGCTGTCTCCGAGATTTATTGGTCCATTTGAAATATTGGAAAGCGTGGGAGATTTGGCTTACAGACTTGCATTGCCGCCATACCTATCAAGTATTCATGATGTATTCCACGTATCTTTGTTGAGACGATACGTAGCAGATGAGTCTCACATCTTGCATCCCTCTGAAGTTCAACTAAATTCGGATTTGACTTACGTGGAACGACCAGTGCGGATTCTCGATCGCAAAGACAAGGTATTGCGGAATAAGATCATTCCTCTTGTCTTAGTTCAGTGGCAGCGCAGAGGCACTGAAGAAGCCACTTGGGAGCTAGAGAGTCGTATGCGTTCGGAGCATCCAGAGCTCTTTTGAGTTGTACTGTAGTTGTACTATGGATGTGTGTGTGTGTTTTCCGCTGTAATCCAAAGATCAGTTGTGTTCAACAACAATTGAGATATAATAACAATGTTGTTACTCCTTTTTGTTCATCCTATAAACCTGATTTCGAGGACGAAATCTTTTTAAGGGGGGGAGAATGTAGTATCCCGATTCCTAATTTGAGTTAATTATTGGATTAATTATTTTTCGGTGGGATCGGAAGGACCGAACCGGGTTCGGATCGTCCGATCATGGTTCGGATCGTCCGAGCCAGATGTCGGATCGTCCGAGCCAGGTGGCTGGACCCGTGGCAGACATGCAGAATTCGGATCGTCCGAGCAAGGGTTCGGATCGTCCGAGACAGGTGGCTGGACACGTAGAATGCATGCAAGGTTCGGATCGTCCGAAGTGGGTTCGGATCGTCCGAAGTGTACCGGATCGGAGCTTCCGAAGTGGATCGGATCGTCCGAACATTGGCTATAAATAGAGGCGCGAGGCTTCATTTCTTACTCGCCATTTCAGAGCGTTCCAGAGCGTTTTAGTCGTTTCTGAGAGGTTTCTAGTCTTTCCCGAGGTTCAGGCACTAGCAGGGAGCTACTGGCTTTGTAGCGGAGCTGTGCTCTAGTTGGGAGCTAGCGGCATCAGCGGGCTAGCGACGGACGAAGGTTTGGAATTGTATCATTATTATTTCAGGATTATCTAGTTAAGTCTGGTAGATAAGTTTTAGTGATGGTTTTCACTTGATGAATAGGCTTGGAATAGACCTGTTTGTCTGGTTTTCCAGTGGATTAGGATTGCAGTGATAGAGGTACGAAAGTACTATCCGAGATATCCTGGTCGAGTATACATTCTTATATGTGTTGCATGATTATGTGGTGCATTGATATATGTCATATGATGCATGCTATTATGTCACGCTGTATGATGCATGTTGCATTTCATGTTGAGCCGTATCTCCTTCGAGATAGCCTTTACTGTTGAGCTATATCTCTTTCGAGATAAGCTATATCTTGTGGGGCCGCTCAGCCCTGTCTTGTGTTGTGGACGCATGGACACCGAGAGTACACAGTGGCCGACGGGTCCGGAGGGCTTCGGTGATCCGGGACATTTTAGGTCCACGTCTGTTCTTGTAGTGGATGCAGTGACCCAGAGGAGTACCGCGCGGCACTATCCACTTGGCGCTTCTAGACTGAGCATATTGAGATCCTTTGTTACTCCTGTTTCTTGACTACCCTGGTATCATATCATAGCATGTGCATTTCATATAGGTTTGTATACTCATGCTTTTGTACTGGGCGTTCTTATCGCTCATGTCCTCGGTTTTGTTTATCTTGGACAACCCATTCCCACGGGGCAGGCCTCAGGTTGGACAGCTCAGGAGGAGGAGGAGGAGGACGTTGAGTAGCTGGTTGGTTTAGTTCATCGGTATCTTTTTGATTCGATATGGTTGTACCGTATATTTCATTTTTAGTTGAGTTGTCCTGGATTTTCGATTGGGTTGTATAACTATCTTTTGGTGACAGTTTTCCGCCTTTATTTCTGATTGTTTTTAATTAAGTTAATCGCATGCTTAGTTCTTGATTAGTAGGTGATTCTGGAACGGGTCACTACACTTCATCTCATATATCCCGATCGAATCTGCAACCCTTGGTTCATCGAGGGTTGCATATTAATTAGATAACTATGTGATAACTATAATAGTGGCATCGCGTGTACTATTTGAGAACTCCTTCTCTAATGTACATCTCATACTCTGGCCAGAGATTCCATGCACTATTATTTCATTAGATCACATAGGATATCCACACCCGTAGGTGAGCGGTGAATCCCCGACTACAATGCACTGGCTCCTATATGTGTCGCAACTGTACCCAACCTCGCCACCTGATGACTCTCCTGGAGCCGGTAAACGAGTCAAAGCACAGCCCTAGCATATAGAGCCTCAGTGTTTTCCCGGGTCGTAAGGACTAATGGTGTACAATCATAACCACGGACTTATCCTCTCGATGAATGATAACCACTTGGAAAGTCCGAGGGAGGGTTGTTCGGTATAATCATCATATGACTACCCATCTGTATGTTTGGACATCTCTATGCCCTTACCAAGAAACGCAGTACACAACATCACAGATGCTAGTCTCAAGCTCAAGCGACCTTTATCCATGTTTTAGGCGGCTGAATCGACTAGGAACGAATTTAGAATATGCAGTGTTTACAAATGAGTTTCAACATCGAATTACGATTCATTTGTATTAAAGCATAATCAAGGACTTTATCTATGCTGCTTGCATGGGTATACAGATAAAGTATTACGAAACCATTAAAAAATAAATTATATTAAAATAAAGATTGTTTATTACACTTGAGTCAATAAATTCCCTAGCCAACCGTTGGCTTGCAGGGCATCTACTCTAACAATCTCCCACTTGCCCTAGAGCCAACTACCCTTAATCCCATTGCTTCGCGATGCTTTTCAAACAATGGTCCTGGCAAGGGCTTTGTAAGTGGATCAGCAACATTATCTGCAGAGGGGAGTCTTTCAACTTATATGTCTCCTCTTCCCACTATCTCCCGTATGACGTGGAACTTCCTCAGTACATGTTTGGATCGCTGATGAGACCTTGGTTCCTTTGCTTGTGCAACGGCACCAGTGCTGTCCCAGTACAACGGGACTGGATCAACTCAATTAGGAATAACGCCCAACTCTTGGACAGAATTCCTCATCCAAACTACCTCTTGGGCTGCATCAGATGCAGCAACGTATTCAGCTTCAGTGGTGGAATCCGCAACGGTGTCTTGCTTGGAACCTTTCCAAGAGACAACTGCACCATGAATACAAAGCCAGAGGTCGATTTCGAATCATCTACGTCGCATTAGAAGCTAGAATCAGTGTAGCCTTCCAATTTCAATTCTCCACCCCATAGACCATGAACAAGTTCTTAGTGCTTCTCAAGTACTTAAGAATATCTTTCACGGCCTTCCAATACATTGGACCAGGGTTCGCCTGATATCAGCTTGTAACACTCAAAGCATAAGTAACATCAGGACGTGTCGATATCATACCATACATGATACTACCAATAGCTGACGAATATGGAATACGTGTCATCATCTCTATCTCTTCATCAGTTTTGGGACACATAGCTTTAGATAGAGTAATACCATGACACATTGGTAAGTATCTTCTCTTGGACTCTTCCATAGAGAATCGTTTAATAATGGTATCGATATAGGTGGCTTGGGTGAGTCCGAGTATCCTCTTTGATCTATCTCTATAGATTGGTATTCCCAATACGTAGGATGTTTCACCCATTTCTTTCATGGAGAATTTTACTTGCTAACCATACTTTAGTTGATTGCAGTAATCCTACATCATTCCCAATGAGCTGGATGTCATCAACATAAAGTACTAGGAATGTCACTACACTCCCACTAATTTTCTTGTACACACGGTTCCTCAGGATTCTTAGCAAAATCAAACCCTTTGATAGTGCTATCAAATCTGAGGTTCCAACTCCTTGACTCCTGCTTGAGACCAAATATTGATCTCTGAAGTTTGCATACCTTATGCTCACTTCCTACTGATGTGTATCCCTCAGGTTGAGACATATAAATTTCCTTTTTGATGTCTCCATTGAGGAATGCAGTCTTTACATCCATTTGCCATATCTCATAGTCATACCATGATGCTATGGCTAGTAATAATCTAATGGACTTAAACATAGCAATTGGTGAAAAATTTTCTCATAGTCAACTCCTTGCCTTTGAGTATATCTTTTTGCAACCAGTCTTGCTTTGAAGGTCTCTACCTTCCCATCCGCCCCAAGCTTTCTTTTGTAGATCCATTTGCACCATATAGGAACGATTCCCTCAGGTTGATCCACCAATGTCCAGACTTGGTTTGAATATATAGAGTCCATTTTTGACTGCATGGCTTCAAGCCATTTGGTTGAATCAGTATCAGATATTACTTCCTTAAAGTTCATTGGATCATATCCAACAAAAGACTCATCATGGTCTTATTCATGAAGAAGCATATATCTAGCAGGTGGTCTAATAACACTATCAGACCTCCTAGGAGCTTGTACTTCAACTACTGGTTGTTGGAGATTAGGTTCAACTACTATAGTTGAGGGAGTATCTTGAATTTCTTAAAGTTCTATCATCTTGCCTTTTTCTATCTAATAGAAATTCCTTTTCCAAAAAGGTGGCATTTCTTGAAACAAACAATTTTGCTTCATTGGGATGATATAATTAATACCCAACAGAATTCTTTGGATATCCTACAAAGTAACACAAAGTGGATCTACTATCCAATTTGTCTCCCACTGTCTGCTTCACGTAAGCAAGACATCTCCATATTATCTCAATAAGGATATTTGGGAGTTTTTCCCATCCATATCTCATATGGTGTTTTATCCACTACTCTAGTATAGGCATTATTCAACAACATTGTCGCAGTTTCAAGCGCAAAGCCCCAAAACGATGTAGGCAATTCAGTGAATCTCATCATTGATCGAACCATGTCAAACAAGGTTTGCTTACAATATTCAGAAACACCGTTCAATTGTGGTGTTGCTGGTGGAGTCCACTGTGAGAATCACATTCTCTTTTAGATAACCCAAAAATTCAGCACTCAAGTATTCTTCACTTCGATCAGATCGAAATGCCTTAATACTTCTTTCTAGCTGATTTTTCTACTTCAGATCTGAATTCTTTGAACCATTCAAATGCTTCAGATTTGTGTTTCATAAACATATCCATACTTCGAATGGTCATCAGAAAGGATAACGAAGTAGGATTACCCATATTTTGTGCTAACACTTAGCATGCCACAAATGTCTGTTTGGATCAAATCCAGTAGACCATGCGCACGTTCCACATTTCCATCGAATGGAGTCTTGGTCAATTTTCCTTTTAGACAGGACTTACAAGCAGGTAGAGAATTTATGTCTGACAAGTCAAACATGCCTTATCCCACTAGTTTGTGCATCCTTCTTTGAGAAATGTGACATAGTCTAGCGTGCCATATTTGTGTGGGATTTGGATCATCTAACTTTCTTTTGTTTGTTGTTGAAATTATGTTTACTTGGACATTCACTTATCATTTCCAGAACATTTCTGGCGCATATAATTTCTTATGTCCGGACTTCTTGCAGTGAAATAAATATGTTCTAACTTATCGGGCTTTGTAGGCCTTTTAAGTGTCTTTCAGAGTTTGCTTCTTATTGGGATTGTTTTTCTTGTGAGGGGCAGAACATTTCTTTCCCTTACCTTGTGGGCCATTTACTTCTGACGAGAGGGCCATAAGAAAAACAACAATTCCATGTTTTATGGTGATCTCATAAGTTATAAGTGTATTGACTAGCTCTTCAAGGCTATCATCTATCTTATTCAAATTAAAGTTCACCATAACCCCGTCAAATGAGGAAGATAAAGACAACAAATTGATGTTATCTAGTAACTCATTAGGAATCACATATTCCATGCCCACCACATACTTAATAAGCTCAGTCACATGTACACAAAGCTCATGGGCCAAAGCCCAGTCTTGCATTCGTGTAGTCATGAGCTTTTAAAAGTGGTGTGCATCACTATACGAGTTTCATGCACCATGCAACTCTTGCACATGCATTCGAATGTCAGCAGCATTCAACATTTCCTCTAACTTTCCCTACAGTTCATTTGACACAGAAGCGAGCATGTTACACTTTAGCTTGCATACTATGGTCCTACCATCTTGCATGCTTTGTCAGTTCAACAAGACTGACAATAGTGTGTATGCTATTTTCTCTGAATTCAGAACAATTTTCCCAACCAGACTTGAAAATTAGATTCGATTAGCTTGTTAATAAAAAATTGATTATGTGACGAAATCGAAAATATACTGATACGGAAACAGAATAATGGTTGCTGATTATTTTAAAATAATTTTAAGATATAAAATATGGATTTTATTTTATAAATCTCCCTCCCACTATTTTGACATTTCCACCACCCTCTGATGAAAAAAGGGAAATCACATTTCCTTAGTGGGCACGTAGAGTCCAATTAGTCAATTATAATCCCGAATAATATCAGCCAATTATAATTTCTAAAAGGTAGAATCCAATTGCATCCCTATGCAACCTCCGCGTGTTTTGCTTCACGTTTAATAAGGACCCAATAATATGACGTCGTTTATTTTCGCGTGTCAAACCAACCCATCAATGTTGAATTGTAGTAGACGGTCGCCATGAGTTCCCCCAATAATATGAGCCGAAGTCATGGGAGTTCCACTCAATTCACATCATATGTCCGGTGGAAATCACAGCTTTCCGGCGTACAGGCCTCCCCAATAATATGAGCCAGACACTGTCCGCGGGTAGCGATCAACATGCAACCACGGTTGATGGAAGGCAAGGAAAAATTAAACTCCTTTAATTTTTACTTTTTCGGTTTGATATAAATTTTGAATCTTATTCAAAATGAGGGATTTTAATTTTAAAAATTGTCTCATCATTTTAATTTAAAAATCGCGTGCCACGAGTTTGTATGTTTGCCGGATTCATGCAACTATATTATATAATAATATACATACATGCATACTACTATATATCGCATATATCATAATATGACATTCAACAATAAATAAGGATGATCAATCGCCAACACTATTAGAACCATGTGAGCCAAATATGGATCCGGGTCCAAACCTAGGTGAATGCAGGGATGCAAATGCAACAATTACAAAAGCTTCCAATATTTTACATGTCTTCATCTTGATCATCGGGTCCACCATCTTCCAGTCTTGATCTCCCACTATTTCTAATGATTACATTTAAATAGCCATGGCACATAAGGGATACATCTCATGGGGTGGGAACGGGCCATAAACCAGACCCACTTTAATAATATCAAATATTAACAAAATGAATAAATCACTAAAATATCCTAACATACACCTAACACATTGGTCAAGGCTCTCGATCATCCTTCATGCATTTAATATCAAATATTAACATCAATTTAATTAAACAATTTAATTAATTGATCAATCATATATCTAATAATTTTATCACTAACCACCACAATTATTAAAAGATTTAATAAATTAAATAAACTCTTTTATTTAATTTCCAATTAAATCAATAATAATTGATTTCTTGTAAAAACTCATTTTTACCATAAATAATTAAAATCATATTCTAATTATTTATTTCACAAGAAAATTATTAATTTTCTAAAAATCAATTTTCCAAAATAAAAATTGAACCAATTTTCGAAAATATCAATTTTACCCAAAAATTTGAAAAAAACAGAAAATTGCACTCTAGGCCCAAACAATTCAAGCCCATTATTCAGCGCGCTTCCCGAGACGCCCTCGGGCAGCCGCCCGCCCACTGCCCGAACGTTTCGGGCAGCGGCCGTGTGCGCGCAGAACGCGCACAGGCGCGCCGACACCGCGCGCAGGCGTCCGACGCCTGCGCTAGCGCGGTTCGCGCAGGCGTCCGGCGCCTGCGCGCTGCCGTGCGCGGCCCTGCGCGCATGGACTGCCCGGAACAGTTCCAGGCAGATTTAATTTTTTTTTTTTTAATTTCTGGAAAAATAAACTTTTTAATGGTGCATCAATTTTCTGAAAAATTTTCTTGTGTGGTTAGAAATAAATTATTCTATATGATTTAAAATCATACGATATAGAGAACCTGGCTCTGATACCACTGTTGGATCTGGTTTTCTACACGCCCAAACGCAGCGGAAGTTTTAAAATTTTTATTTTATTTTGACAATCAAAATATATATGTTTGAGCGCTCGTATGATTTTAACAAAACATACATAGGATGTTAGAAAATTATACCTTGGGTGAATAAATCACTGGACACCAACCGATCCGGTATAACAGATCTGGCTCTTGATGAATCCCTACGATCTTTCTTCAAAAGACTCCTTTCTTTCCTTCAAATTAGGTCCACGACTAGAACGTTCGTTCCTCTTCTGATTTGCACTAGAAAAACTAGAAGAGATTTTGCGTAGGAGAAGAAAAAATTGAGAGACGGCTCAAAGGTTTTTCTCAAAGAAAAGGTGGCCAATTTTTTTCTTTTGGAGTTGAGATTCTCGTGAGTTTGGTGGTGGGTGGTGTAGGGTTTTACTTTCATGCATTATATATATAATTAAATTAAACCCTAATTACATAATTAACATTAACGGGCTTGATTTAATTAATTGGGCTAGTCCAACTAGTTTAATTAATTTAATCAAATCCATTAAAACTTTAATTATTTAATATGTTGGACTCGTACCCCTACAAGCCCATTAAACATATTATCCACCATATTTAATTTATTAATTAATCAACTCAACTTTTGAACTTAATAATTAAATACATTATAAATTCAACATTTGAATTTATTATTTAAATTATAAATTCAACTACTTGAATTTACATCACCTCAAAAATTTAATATTTAATAAACTCAACTTTTGAGTTTAATAAATTAAATTATCAAATTTTATAAATTCAACTCCTTGAATTTATTCTCTCCAAATTTCATAAATTCAACTTCTTGAATTTACTATATCATAAATTCAACTCCTTGAATTTATTTTCTCAAAATTTAATTATCATAAATTCAACTCCTTGAATTTACTATATCATAATATAAATTCAACTCCTTGAATTTATTCTCTCAACGGGAACAAACAATCCAGTACTTGTGTGACCCTCAATGGTTCAGGGATACAGCTAGCCGTGGGTTCACAACTCTTTGTGATTCAGGACATAATCCTTTATTCGGGCTTACCCTAGTTAGCCCCATTATTTTCATCAACACCTTGATCAAGAATGTCAGAACTCATTTCTGATTGCACCCATCGGATCATGGTAAGAGCGTCTAGTAGCATCGCCCCATGATCCCCTAGGTATCACTGATAGTGCCTGCAAGAACCAGTCGATTATGATTAACGTACAGTACGGTCCCTTCATCTCATATATCCCGATCGAATCTGCAACCATTGGTTCATCGAGGGTTGCATATTAATTCGATAACTATGTGATAACTATAATAGTGGCATCGCGTGTACTATTTGAGAACTCCTTCTCTAATGTACATCTCATACTCTGGCCAGAGATTCCATGCACTATTATTTCATTAGATCACATAGGATATCCACACCCGTAGGTGAGCGGTGAATCCCCGACTACAATGCACTGGCTCCTATATGTGTCGCAACTGTACCCAACCTCGCCACCTGATGACTCTCCTGGAGCCGGTAAACGAGTCAAAGCACAGCCCTAGCATATAGAGCCTCAGTGTTGTCCCGGGTCGTAAGGACTAATGGTGTACAATCATAACCACGGACTTATCCTCTCGATGAATGATAACCACTTGGAAAGTCCGAGGGAGGGTTGTTCGGTATAATCATCATATGACTACCCATCTGTATGTTTGGACATCTCTATGCCCTTACCAAGAAACGCAGTACACAACATCACAGATGCTAGTTTCAAGCTCAAGCGACCTTTATCCATGTTTTAGGCGGCTGAATCGACTAGGAACGAATTTAGAATATGCAGTGTTTACAAATGAGTTTCAACATCGAATTACGATTCATTTGTATTAAAGCATAATCAAGGACTTTATCTATGCTGCTTGCATGGGTATACAGATAAAGTATTACGAAACCATTAAAAAATAAATTATATTAAAATAAAGATTGTTTATTACACTTGAGTCAATAAATTCCCTAGCCAACCGTTGGCTTGCAGGGCATCTACTCTAACAGTTATGAGATTTAGGAAGAGAGCCAAGCTCAGTCCGAGGTTTATTGGACCTTTCGAGATTCTTGACAGAGTTGGACACTAGCTTATCGTGTAGCCCTTCCGCCGAATCTGACCGGGGTACACAACGTGTTCCATGTCTCAATGCTGAGGAAATACCTGGCCAATCCTTCGCATGTTCTGAGCTACGAGCCGTTACAGCTTACTCCAGACCTGTCTTATGAGGAGAAGCCGATTCAAATCCTAGACAGACAAGAGCGTAGGCTCCGGAATAAAGTGACTAAGCTAGTCAAAGTCTGGTGGCTAAATCAATTAGTGGAAGAGGCCACATGGGAGTCAGAGGCAGATATGAGACTTCGCTACCCGGAGTTGTTCGGTAAGACTTAATTTCGAGGACGAAATTTTTATAAGTGGGGGAGGAACTGTAGTGCCCAAATTTAGTACACGTATAACCCATGCATTTATTTAGCTAGTAAATCATTTAATTAATTTTAAAATGAGTTTTAAGCCATGCATGATTTATTTGAATGCATTGTTTTAAATTATTTATGTTTATGTGATGAACGTTAAAATGTTTTTCAAGTTTCATGTTCCAGGCGATTATTCGAGGCGGGATTGAGGAAAAGAGACCGGTGACGGTTGGTGGAAATTTTAAATGCGGTATTTTATTTTAAAGTTAAGGATGAGGCGCTTTAAATAATTTATTTAATTTTAGCATTTTTAAAGCCTTATTTGGGTGTTTAGTAAATTAAGAGTTTGGAACTTTTAAAATTAGTGTGTAATCATTTTTAAATGGGGAGTTTGATTTAATTAGTGTGTGTTAACTTTTAATTAGTGTTTAATTTAGTTAATTTAGCACAAATTTCTCCTAATTAAAAAACACACACTCACACACACTTACACGTTTTTACACACACTAAAACACACAACACACCCTACACATCTCATTTCAGATTTTAAAAGAAAGAAAACCTAGGGTTCTAAGGTAGAAAGCAGCCGCCCCAATCCCTTCAGCATTTCAACAAGTTTTCGTGAATTTTATTGCAAGAATTTAGCGCCACGTTCGTCCCGGACCGAGCCTCGCACCGTCTCCACTTCGGTATCGTCGTATCGATATTTTTAAATATCAAAAGGCACCTATATTCTGTTCTTGATGCATCGATCATGTCATATTATGCGTGCGTTGTTATTTATGCGTAAAACCGTGTGTATGTTGTGTAGAAGTTTGAGCAATCATGTTTAAATCGCTTTTGGAGCCCTTTTTAGATCTAAAAATCACGTTTTTACTGTTCTGGTTGAAACTGCGAATTTTGCGGTCGCGATTTTGAGAAAACTTTCAACTAGAAAATTGTAGAACTTTTTGATGCCTTCGATTTGATATAAAATTCGAGATTTTTAGATGAAAATCGAGTGAGTTATGACGTTTTTCGTGGGACTTCTCAAACTGCGACTTTTGCGAAAATTTGTGTCTTGAAGTCTTTATGTTGCAGGCTTCGTTGGGGATCGACGGGCGATCGTTGCTGCATTTAGGTATGGTTAGCATGTTGTTAAGATTGTTATTGCGTTTTCGTTTCGTGTCGTTAGGCACTTGAACTAGTGGGAAGACGTAGGAAATCGATTTGATGTCAATTGCCGTTTTTTTTTTTGTGTTGCATTGGGTAGTAGAGGGGACGTCGTGTTTTGGGGAGTTTGTACGGGTTTTGGTGCAATGTTATGGTGTCCTAAGAAGAGTCATAAGGTGTTGAATTACATCATTTAAGTGTCAAATTGGGTGAATAGACATTGCATAAGTTTCCTCGCAGGTGCAGAGAAACCGAGAGTACACAGACCCTTACCCGGACCTCGACACGGGGTCCGTGCCTTCGTTCTTCCGGAGTGCCTTTTTCCAGATTCTACATGGACCCCTACACGGACCTAAGAACGGGGTCCGTGTCTCCCCTTTTCTGCACACACATTTTACAGTACCTACACGGACCCGCGGCCGGACCTGGGCACGGGGTCCGTGTCTTGCATATTTTGGGGATAATATTTTAGCATGCTTCGAGGTTTGATGTCATGGTTTAGTGCAAGGATTATCAAGGTCGTGTCATGGGAAATTTTAGAATGTCCTAAGTAGTGGTCGAACTCGAGAGTAAGTACGATTTCTACGTTAAGTTATGCAAGTTAAGTATGCAAATTCATGTTAGTATGTGCAACAACGGCCCCAGTCGAAGTCCAACGAATCCCTCAACGCCAAGTAAGTATGTGGACGTGCAAAAGAAAATATTTTAAGTTTTTGAGGTATGCTAATTGTCTCGTGACCAAATTATGAATGGGTTTGGAAGTCGGTGAACGTGGCCGAGGACCTATCCACCTCGTTAAATTATGAACGGGTTAGATCGTGGTTGGAAAGTGTTAAATTATGAACGGGGACCAACCAGCCCGTTAAATTATGAAGGGGGATCTCATGTATGTGGCAGTGGATACGTCCCTGTCAGCCCAGTACTGTGGTTTGTCTGATCAGGCGTTTATTATGTATGGGTCACTTGCCTTGAAACATCCTCTAATCAAAATGATGAAATTATGTATGTTCAAGTATGCAGTATGTTTATGAAAGTTTATGTTGATGGTACGTCTAGTTATGTACGTACGTATGTCCAAGTTTAATATGCAAGTTCAAGCTTCGAGTTATGTATGTCCTATTTTAAAGTGAATGCGATTTTATTACATAGTACTCGTTATTCCAGTTTATACGTGTTGAGTCTTTAGACTCACTAGACTTGATCGATGCAGGTGAGTATGTGGATGAGGAGACAGGAGGTGGCGACCAAGGGGCAGACTTGGACTGAGCGAGAGGCTAACCCGAGGACCGCAATGTTTATGTTTTTATGCAAATGTTAATTTACTCTGACTTCATGTTTTGAGGGAAACACTTTAAGAAAAACTTTTGTGAGCAAATTTTATTGTAATACTTTGAACCGCCATTTCTTATGGGGGACTTGGTTGGGATATTTTTATGGCAAACTTTGAATGTCATTTTATGTTTAAGAAAAATTTTAATTTTTTCGCAAATTTTGAGTATGAAAAGTACGGTACGTTACATGTAGTGCCCTCGAACACCTTCGGGTTGAGCCGACAGAACTGCTCAAAAGCATCCACCTAAGGCCTAGGAGCCTGCTGAACCTGCTCCAGTAGCCTAGCCAAACCCTCCAGAACTCAGGTAGCTGGGTCCCCTGGCAGTGGTGGTTGAGGTCTTCTACCCCCTCCCGGAATCTCATCATGTCTATCTGCCCTGGGAACACGTCTGAGAGGCATATCTAAATGCACTCCAATTTATAAACGTAATCCATCATGCAATTAATCTAGTTTTTAAAATAATAAACCTTGAATCGTAAAAGCATTTACACATGTACAGTAAATCATGAAAGTATGCAGGTGATAAAAGTAAATCTCCTCGGGTCATATCGCCCACCAGGTCTGCTGACTTAGAGTTCAGCACCTCCAGTCTCATCGTCATCGAACTCACGTGCATCACACACACCTAGTGAGTCTAAAAACTCAACACACCTGTACCATAAATAACAAATGCACATACGTAACACACAACAGTGAAAAATATAATTCTCAACATAACTTTCATGAACTTCAAAAGCTTAATTTAAACGTGTCGAATGCAATCGTGACGTGCCAAACAGTTCATTCTTAATCATCGTTCATCATTTATCATTGGTGAAATCAGTTCATTAGATGTGAATTCCTTTCATTAGAAGTGAATTACGTTCATTAGAGATGAATTCCGTTCATTAGAAGTGACTATCGTACATCATCATTTAAGATGGATTCATCATACATAGAACTGCGGTATCCGGCGGTTGTCGGACATCAGTGACATGATTAGCCATCCACTGTGCCTAAGTCTCATCATCATCATTTACATATATGTCTTATTCATTTAAATACATTTCGATAGCCACAACTAATTCCCATCATTCAAAATATCATCATTTACATCACTTATAAAAATCATGTACAAATGTAATTTTCTTGAAATTCAAGCAGGCAGCGTATATTTTCATAACATATTAAAATTCGTGATCATGATACATAACCATTTAAAATATATTAAATTTGTTCTCAGGGGCACTATCAGGACCAAGATCTTACACCGGGTGCAAAATGACCATTTTGCCCCTAGAAACCCAAAAATTACTGTTTTACCGCTGAATCCCTAAAATTGACTCGAAACTTACCAAACTCCTTAAAATGTCCCAAAACATATTTATATGCATTCCTAGACGTAAAATCGTGCCCAATTTAGAACTTAACCGATTCGTTTTAAAACTTGGACCGGAGTCCCGGTTTTAATCCGAATCGAACCGAAACTTCCCAAATTTTACCAAACTTAAAACATGACTTAACAACACCATACCTGACTTAAATCCACTCAATTAGAACCCCTTAGATCTCTTAAAATCTCGCTGGTATGCTGCTAGATTTTTAGAACATGCACGACTCAAAACCCTAGTTCACGCACCTCCCTTAGTTTCGCTCCAAACCTTCACCCAATGGAACCAATCCCTACCCGAATACACCTAGACCACCCTAGGCTCCCCCTGGACATGCTGAACCCATGGCTAATCTCCCATGCTAGCCTGCACAACAGCCACGATCGCTAGCACTCGTCAATACCCTACCCGAGCTTCTCTTCTTGATTGCATGCGCTCGGCGCTTCAGGTGGTTCCAACGGTGGTTGGGCCTCCCTAGGTCGTGACTCAGACCCACCAGGGTCTGGTCCATGCCCTGGTTCAGCCTCTGCACCGCCCATACCACCCCATACGCGAGCCACAGCCCAAACGAGCACCTCCCCGATACCCCTCGATCTTTCCACTCACAGCAACCACAATAGGAGTTGTTCCCACAAACACATCTTGACACCATTATCAGACTCTTAACAACACATCACAGCAGCTCCTTGCACAGAACAACGAAACCGTGAGCCACAAACAAAAATGAAAGAATCATAACAGAAAAATCGAAAGCTTTTCCTCCTCATGGCTGGATCAAAAATTTGAATGCAAAAACAAAATTATCAGCATGTAAATGATGTAAATGATGCAGAAATAAGGGTACGGGGCGTGCCTGGTACAAAACTTCCTAGGAAAATTGAGCCGGAGAATTTATCTTGCTATCCAAAGAAATGGCCGAAACTTCCTTGGTGGAGTTTTTGCCAGAACCGAGAGCAAATGCAGCTGGGAAAAGGTGTCGGCTGATATGGGGTTTAGGTTTAGGTTAAATGATGTTTAGGTGCTTAATTAAATAGTAATCAAATAGTTAATGAGCCCTAAATTATTTAATTAAAAGTTTAAAAGAGTTTTAAGCTCAATAAGCTTAAAAATAGGCCCATTAAATTTAAACACACTCTCGAAAAATATTTCGTATTGGAAAGTTTTTGAAAATAATAGCCGAACCCTCGAAAAGTCCCTCGATTCGATAAAATTTACGTAACAGATAAAAATAAAATCATGTGGGTAAAAATATTCAATAAAGCACATTTTTGAAAAACCACATAAATTTATTAATAAAAATTAATCATGTAATAAAATAATTTTCTTGATATTTCTCCGATCTTCGTTCCTCGTTCGGACGTGAAATGCATTAAGAAACCCTAATGCATGAACTTTTAAAATTTCATGAATTAAATCCTATCATGCATGAATTATGCATAAAATGCACAAAATAATTAAACACATAATTTTAAATAAAAAACCTATATTGCATGCATTCAGGTTACGTGAATTAAATTCATGGACTTTACAGTTCATCTCCTCTCAAATCTCATAAATCAAAATGCGGAAAACATGCGGTCCTTGGGTCGTGTCACCGCACCAGGCATGCCTACTCAGAGTTCGGCACCTGTAGTCCCCTCACCATCAAGCTCACCTGCTTCACACACGCCTAGTGAGTCTAAAAACTCAACACACCTATACCAGAAATAACAAGTACATATACATGCCACATAGCAGTGAAAAATACCATCCTCAACATATATTTCTTGAGCTTAAACGCATGAACATAAACGTGTCTTGAAAATCATATCGTGTCAAAACATGTCATCACATACGTATACATTTTATTTTTAATTAAATTCAGTTAATTAGTTGTGACTTTCGTATCAGCTATATCGTATCAGCTCTATTTGATTGATCCATCTACGTGTAACCACGGTACCGGACGGCGGGACATCAGGGACAGCATTACCAGTCCACTGAGCCTTGGCCTCAGCTCATCATATCTCATGTCATCGTATATATACATCGTCAGGCACAACCAATTCTCATCCTTCAAAAACATCATCATATTCACCTCTTAAAAAAACATGCATATACGTAATTTTTCCTTTAAACCAAGCATTCAACGTATTTATCATAATTTTATAAAAATCATAAACGTTATGCATAAACATTTAAAACATGATAAAATGTGCTCAGGGCGCTGTCAGAACCAAAATCTCACCCTAGGTGTAAAATGACCATTTTGCCCCTAGAAACCCAAAATTACCGTTTTACCCCTGGACCTCTAAATTTTGACCCGATGCTTATCAAACTCCTTAAAACATCCCAAAAAATTTTACAAATGTTTCTTAGACGTAAACTCGAGCCCGTTTCAAAACTTAATCGATTCGTTCTAAAACTTGGACCGAGGTCCCGGTTTTAACCGGAATCGAACCGAAATTCAACCAAATTTCTCCCAACTTTTTACCACACCTAATAAACACATTAACGGTCCTAAAAAACCACAAAACCAGCCCCTTAGACCTTCGAACAAGACCTTGGGCCGTGGCTGGAAAATCCAGCAACCCTCATTTGGAAAATCCTAGGCACTAAACGTAAATCTATTGGTCCCATCTTCCGAGCTAACGGGTCAAGCACCTAATCACTCCTGCTGGACTCAAGACCGAACCTACCATGCCGTCCTGAACCAACCCTAGTTTTGCGTGTTTTCTTGATTGTTCGCAAGCGCACAACGTAAAGTTATAGTAAAATGTAATTTTGAGAACAAGTGTCAATCCCACGAGAAATGAGTATATACATGTATATCAGTTCTTGTAATTAAAATAGTCTCAACTTTATTTAGAATAATCAATTAAAAGGTTGGTTTTCTTAGACGAATTAATTGAAAACACAGAATTAATCTAATTACCGAATTGAGGAAAAATATCAAGGAGAGAAAATATCTAGAGAAATGATTTCACTAAGGTTTCACGATAATTATTTTCAGTTAAATTTATATTCCCTAATTCCAATCATTTAATAGCCAAGAACACTTACTTGTTTTATTCTCCCTTTCCCAAGTGACGAATAACTGTATCAATCAAATTTCGATTCTAATATTCCTAATTGAAATCTGAATTTCATGGATAAATGCAAACAATGTTCTTATATTAGCCTCGCTAAAGTTATACGCCTTCCGAACGTTATAAACATTCAACAATGTTTTTCTAATGATCTATAATACTAGCCCCTCTCCCGAGTTATAGAATTAATCAAACACACAATTTATGGCCAGTAAATTGCAGTGAAATGAATACATAGAAACAAGATTAAACGACAAGGAACTCAATCAATTAAACCACTGCGTCAATTCATCGTATCAACAAATTTGCGTCATTCTCTAGACTAGAAAATTAGTTCATGACGAATTCTAAATAAAAGCAAAACATGTTTGAATATTTAGGCATCGACACAATAGAAAATAAAGATGAAAGAATCAGATAACAAATCGGAAGTGGCATGTCTATCCCCAGATTTGTCGTTATTCGTCTTTGATCTTGTTCACTCGTGTCTTTCCTCTCAAAAATGGTTGCTTCGTAACTTTATTCGCCTAGCACGGCTGAATCTCTCGTATAGTTCTTTCCTAAGGCGGCCGATCCTCGATACTGACCTAAAACGCGGGTTTTATAAGATTCTGGTATGCAGTGCGCGTGGTTGCGTGAGAAATGGCCTGTTGAGTGTGTTGTATCTATGCGCGCGCGATTGCGCGTGATGTGGCGCGGCCGCGCGCACGCCTCTGTCTATCTTCTGGCATTTCAGCTCGCGTGGGTGCGCGTAAAGCAGAGCGGCCGCGTGCGCACCGTGGTCGCACGCGCCTCTCGGGTTTTCTGTTGCTTCTGTGCGCGTGAAGTGGCGCGACCGCGCGCGCGCATCTGGTCAGTGAGCTGCATGTGTGCGCGCGATAGCGCTTGATGTCGCGCAGCTGCGCGCGCACCTCTGGCCGAGATGTGCTTGCACTGCTATGCTTGGTGTGTTTTCTTGCTAATTTTGCACTATTTTTCTCACTCCTACAATGAAAAAAAAAACGAACAAAAACGCATAATTCCGTTCGAAACTAACATAATTCAGTATGGACTCTTACATAAATTAAGTGCAAATCTTACACTTATCACCTAGCTACCTTACTGCGAAAGAAACATGCCCCGTGCAAAACACCGGATGGCACCCTCCCATGAACAAGCTACCCGAGCCCCCTCCCTAAGCTCCTTCGATCTGCCTATGGACAAGGACCAGCCGGGCTCAGCCCCTTCCCAGTCCTTCCACTGACCCAAGAGGGTCAGCTTCAAGGCTGGTATTGAGCCATGCACAGCTGTCAACCCTAATCCCTCGATATTGTCTTTAAAACGCTCACAAACGCTAGACTCGAAGAAGTTCCCCTCGAGCTTGGCAAATCTCAAAACTCCAGCACCTAGACATCAATATAAACAACCCGCACAACCCCCTTGCATCACAAAATTTATAGCCCCTTGCACAAAAATAAGAAAAAACGTGAGCATAATTCAAAATCATGCAAGTTTAATGACAAGATTGTAACAAAAACACAACTACAAGAAGGATCCTTTAATTTTCGAGCACGCTCATAAAGTCAAGCATAGTCTTGGTGTGAATGAAGAGAAAATGGAATATACAAGCGTGCCTTGACGAATTCTACGCAAGAACGTCGAAGAACGATTATCGGGGGAGCGCCGGAGAACTTTTTCTTGAAAGAAATGCTAAGGCCGACTCTATGCTATTGAAAGAGGTGCTGAAACCGAGAGGGTTTTGCTGAATGGAGGGGGTGTCGGCTAGTTAGAATGAAATTTAGGTTTAGTGGAGTTTAGGGGAATAAATAAATATTATAATAAACTCTAATGGGCCATTAATTATTGTTTAAAAACTTTACAAAGAGTTTCAAGCCCAAATAGCTTATAATTAGGTCCATTAAGTCCAAAAATACTCTCAGAAAATATTTCGTGTTGGCAAGTTTTTGAAAATATTAGCTGAGCCCTTAAAAAGTCCACCGATTCGATAAAATTTGCGTACCGCTGAAAAATATGCTCTGACGGGTAAAAATACCCAACAAAGCTCGTTTATTGAAAAATACATTTGAAACATCTTATATTAGTTAATAAAAATAATTTTCCTGATAATTCCCCGGTCTCCATTCCTCGTTCGAGCTCGCAATGCAACTTAAAATCCTAATACATGAAACTTTAAATAAACCATTAATTAAAACCCAAATTAATGAAATAAACATGCATTTAATCCTTTTAAGGAATTTAATAAAATACCAAAGAAATTTAATAACTTGCATGGATGTTGTTCACGTGGAACTTCAAATTTTCGGAACGTTATAATCTATTTGACTTAAATTGAATTTTGTCCTCGAAATTCGCTTATCCTTGATAATCAAAAAGTTTAGACTCTTAATTTTAGTATCTGAAAAATCATCGTTTTTGCTGCTATATTATGATAAAATAATTGTTAAGATGTCCTTAAGTCTCCTCAATCCTAATTAAATTTGCCTACCAAAATCTTCGTTTGCGAATCGCAACTTAAAACGACTTATGGCGACTAAGTTATATTCTACTACGACCTCGAATTTGACCTTTCTCGCAATTCCTCATACTAGCAAGGGATGTCCCAACTTATCACACTTTACTTTTCTTATACTATACTCGTAATGCTCATCGACCTATTATATTAGTATTTATGCAGTTTGACTTAAGAAAGCTTAGCACCAAAATTCAATGATGGATCATATCATCGGTAATACACTTAAAAGTCAAGCCTTATCTAAACCCCAAAATAATATTAGCCTAAGATCCTTAAATAAAATTTACGTAATATAACTATTTACAAGTACATCCCAAATATCAAATTGTTGTAAATCTTAAATTCGAGTAGTGTTATTCCATAAACCCAAAATATACAATATTGATCTTCTACCTAATTAATAAAATCCTTCTAGCATCAATTGCATGCTTAAACAATTTCCTTCACAATTGCAATATATTTGAGGTCTAAGACCTTTGGACTTTCCTCCTTGAAACAAATTCCGCATTCTTACGTATCCTCAATACTTAATTAATTCTAGCGTATAAAACTTAATAAGTTATCACATGGTATCCTTAGACTAACTCTAATAAATCAGCTTCACTAACCCATATAGTTCTAGAATCCTCATGTCAAGATTTTAGATTTCTTACTCGATAAAAACCTTAATATTCGTCCATTGATAACCTATGTTGAACACAACTAATTCCTTTTGTTTTTATTTCACCCAAAATTTTCCGTATGAACATCTATTTCATAAACTTGAAATTCAAACTTACATAATCCAAATCGTCCTGGATAACCTAATTCCAACACCCATATCCACTCATTCTCAAGTTTCTTAATGACTTTCAAAAATTCCTCAAGACAAGGTGTCTACCTTACTTCTTATATGCATCTATCAAAGAACCTAACCATCAGTCATACCCAACTTTCTAGAAAAATTTAACTCTGACAAAAGTACAATCTTAACTGTTAAAATCATGACTAAAACTTACGATACATCAAACTTAAGTTCCCAAAAATATGTCAACTTAATGTCTTATCATATAACTTAACCAATTGGTCAACTTTACATCAAATTGTTATCACTCTAAATTCTTAATTTGTCACAACATTATTCTAGCAACACTTAGATTTTCGAGCCCAACATCGATTCATCCTAGAATGTCCTTGATTAAAATTTCTTATAACATTATAACTTAGATATTTCAAGGTTCTAAATATCCATTAAAACCTAAATCATTAAAAATTCTTGTCATTTAAACCATTTGATTCTCACTTACTGCTAAACTAGTCCCCAAATTTCTAAAAAATTGCAAAAATAAATTATTAATTTCCTCGAAAATTATCCAATTTGTCCTTAATCTCAAAATTCCACAATTACCGACAAGTTCTTGGCGTTCCTAATTCCATTTTATAGGTTTTCTGTTTCATAAAGTTCAATAAATTTACGCTTATCAATTCCCAAAATCAATTCTTATAATCGGCCTTACCCTTCTATCAATATTTAAAATCCCAAATTATACTTTTTATACTTCTTAAGACTGTTGTAGTCCTCGAATTAGTATTCTTATATGAAATCCTCAAAAATTAACTCAACTAGTAACCAAGAACCATCAATAAATTCTTAGAAAATCTACAAGTCCCAAAACATTCATAATCTTCATGACTAACTTACGATCCAAAGAGTAGAACATCAGTACTTACTGACCAAAAACCAGTATAGTGTAATCATTTTCAACTTTTCCTAATGCTCAATAGCCAAATTCTTAATCATGTCCAATTCCACCACATAGCCATCATGCAAGAAAATCATATAATTTCTCATTTCATGTTGTAACATGCATAAAAATTTTAACGCATCTAATCTCAAAATATAATGACAGATAAACATGTACTGTAAAACGTATATCATGTAAACATGCAAGTTATATCATAAAAATTTCAAAACATTTAAAACCTTTGAACTTATAGGCTGAGGCTTGAAGACTGAGCTGCAGAAGCTGGCGGTGGCACAACCCTATACAGGACCCTGGCTCTGATACCAACTATAATGTCTACTCGTTTTAAAAATGCGGAATTTTTTTTAAGCTCCTATTTTCGAAATAACATTTAAAAGTTTCGCATGAATGTGATCTACAGAAAAAATATAACATAAATAAAAAATCTTAAATATTTAACAGTAAAAATAGTACAATTTAAAATAACCAAACTCATCCAAAATCATACGTAAACATAAACGAATAAAAATCTTAAAATCATAAATGTATGAAAATGTTCATCTCCTCTGAAATCTCATAAATCATAATGTGGAAAACATGCGGTCCTCGGGTCGTGTCACCGCACCAGGCCTGCCTACTCAGAGTGCGGCACCTCCAGTCCCCTCACCATCAATCTCACCTGCATCACACACGTCTAGTGAGTCTAAAGACTCAATACACCTATATTAGAAATAGCAAGTACATATACATAGCACATAGCAGTGAAAAATATCATACTCAACATATATTTCGTGAACTAAAACGCATGAACATAAACGTTTCATGAAAACTCATATCGTATTAAAACATGTCATCTCATGTCATCATATACGTATAAATTTTCTTTTTTATTGATTCAGTTCATTAGTTGTGACTTTCGTATTAGGTCTATCGTATCAGCTCCATTCGATGGATCCATCTACGTGTAACCACGGTACCGTGCAGTGGGGACATCAGCGACAGCATTACCCATCCACTGAATGATATGAATCTTGACACGAATAAATAGCAAACACGATTAAAAATAAATCGCACCCTCTATTCAATTACGATATTAAGATTCGTGTGTTTTTCCCGATCTTTTGAATCAAGTATTATGTGATATTCACCTCTAAACTAGCAAGAGTTTAGCAACAAATAAACACGAGGATAAACAATCGAAAAACTATACGAACCTTCGAAGAACTTTGCCTACGACAATCCGCACAAGCAACGATCGACAAACGCCACAAAGTTAAAAACTTTGATAAGTTTGATTTGATTTGACAAAGCTTAGCTTTGAAAAGTTGAGAGAAAATTCTCAAAAGTTTTGATAAACTCAAAATAAAGTATGTATTGTCTGTAATTTTTCGTCCAACATAGTCAATATATCAAAAGATACCATGCAATCTAGTGTCCCAAAATAATAAAACTCTAGAAAAGGAAACAAATCCGCGCAGAAAACGCTAGGCACGGACCCCGTGCAGACCTCCGTGTCTGGGTCCGTGTACATACTGTACTAATCTTCAATCTGGATCAAAGGACACGGACCCCGTGTTCACCTCCGTGTACGGGTCCGTGTAGGCACTGTACTTGCCAACTTCAAAGGGCACGGACCCCGTGCCTGGGTCCGTCTCCAGGTCCGTGTAGTCACTGGATTTGCTCATCCCAGCTTGGAAAGGACACGGACCCCGTGTGCAGGTCCGTGTACGCGTCCGTGTGGCCTCGGGTTTCTCCAACAATGCTTGAATGACATTCCGTTGGCCTCCAAACGTGCTCCCATGCATCACGACCTCTTCCGACTTGCTCATGACTCCTTGTAGCGCCTCCTTGAATCTCTTTAGTCGACCCCTCGTGATTGGTCCCTCCGGCAACTGCAAAGGATCCCATGCTTTCCTTGGAACGTCCACGTTCGCATCACTGAACCTTGGCCTCAGCTCATCATATCTCATGTCATAGTATACATATACATCGTCAGTCACAACCAATTCTCATCCTTCAAAAACATCATCATATTCACCACTTAAAAAAACATGCATATATGTAATTTTTCCTTTAAACCAAGCATTCAACGTATTTATCACAATTTTATAAAAATCATAAACGTTATGCATAAACATTTAAAACATGATAAAATGTTCTCAGGGCGCTGTCAGAACCAAAATCTCATCCCAGGTGCAAAATGACCATTTTGCCCTTGGAAACCCAAAATTATCGTTTTACCCCAAGACCTCTAAATTTTGACCCGAAGCTTATCAAACTCCTTAAAACATCCCAAAACATTTTAAAAAAATTTCTTAGATGTAAACTCCAGCATGTTTCAAAACTTAATCGATTCATTTTAAAACTTGGACCGAGGTCACGGTTTTAACCCGAATCGAACCGAAATTCAACCAAATTTCTCCTCACTTTTTACCACACCTAATAAACACTTTAACGGTCCTAAAAACCTCAAAACCTTCCCCATAGACCTTCGAGCAAGAGCTTGGGCCATTTCTGTAAAATCCAGCAACCCTCATTTGGAAAATCCTAAGCACTAAACGTAAATCTATTGGCCCCATCATCCGAGCTAACGGGTCAAGAACCTAACCACTCCTGCTGGACTCAAGACCGAACCCACCATGCCCTCCTGGACCAACCCTAGCTACCTTACTCAAAGAAACTTGCTGTAAGAATATGATTTTTTTTATTAGTATTAGTATTATATTTATTAAGTATTATGAAGTGCAAAACATTGAAAAACATGAAGTGCAAAACATTGACAAAACATGAGTGCAAAACATTGAAAAAACAATTGTGCCCAAATTTTTGACTAAAATAATTAAAATATTTTAAAACATACATTAAATTATAAGAATTATTCTCCAATCTTACCTATAAATAGATGTGTTGAGAATGAGGGAAGACACACCATAAACCTCTCAAACTAGAGCATGAATGAAGCTTGAACACCATCAACCTTTTCTTGAGTGATATTTTCGAGCTAGAAATTCTGTTCATTTTCGAGAGAAACCTCCAGTCCAACGGTTTATTCAAATCTAATCTCCACCGTTCATATTACACTTTCATATGTTTTAAACATCATATCAAAATTTCAGCCTCATCCATACGGTCAAATTTTGTGAAACCCTTCGGCAAGAATACTGCTCGGAATTCAAGCGAATTTAGCAATCTTACGGATTTTCGGACGTTAACTTCCAGCTTGTTTCTTCCATAATTTAGGAGCACCTTTCGGTAAGTGGGCTTATGTTTTAAAGTATTTAAGTATGTTTTCGAAAATTCGATCGACATGATATATTCCTTCGATTTGATATATGAATATTTCGTTTCGATAAATTGTTAAGCATTTTTAAATCAATTTCAAGTACATGTTCCTTTCGTTTCAAAATTATGTTGTCTTCGTTTCATGTTATATTCTAATATATATTCTTAAACACCAAATTTGTGTATTCTAAGAAATATGTTTAAGGCACTGTTATGATTCAAGTTAGAAATGGTAAAAAAGGAAAATTTTCCTAAAACATGATAAGATATGACAAGTTTATGGCCCTGATGCGGTGGGTAATAATAACCGATATATGGCCTCACCCCTTAGAGGAATTACATATAGGGGACTGATCAGTAACACCATGGATAATAAGATGAAATAACAGTGCAATACGAATAATATATGTCTATATGCATATGCTAAGTTATGTTTGCTTATTGTTAAGATCATGTCTTGATTTTGTTATGAATAATTATTGTGACATGAAATTCATTTAATATTTACATAAATATATATAAGTTATGTCGTATCTATCATTTTGTCTATTTATTGTTCCGACGTTTGTTGAGACACGGAAAATTTCAAATTGTTAAAGATCTATATATGTATATCCTTGTGTTATTGTGATCGATCGGCCCCCACTTGCTGAGTATTTCACAAAATAATCACCCTTACACCTCTCACTTCCAGATAAGAATGAAAAACAAGTTGAAGAAGAAGAGCAAATGCATTTCTGGGGATGGTAACAATGTTTCAGTTGATCAAGACATACTTTGGAATTTGGCTATCTTTTATTTTTACGCTGTTCGCTTCCGCACTCGTTTGTTAAATTGATTACGTTGTAAAGACAATGTATGTTTTATGAAAAAGACTGGTTTGGTTGTATATTGTACTACGAGGCTTGTTGATTTACGATTGAATAATTGTAAAACAACTCCGGATGTCAACTCACCCCGGTATCGAGACGTGACATTTAAGTGATATCAGAGCCCTCCAGGTTCATAATCCGGCTGGGAAATTGCCATAGGAAATTTGACAAAGTCAGTTTTTGGCAAGACCCTAGCGACTTCCTATCAATGAACAATATTCACTATCTTATCGTGACATTTGAAAATCAAAAATTCTATTGTTGAGCATCCAAGAATCACGTATTGCCGTTTTTGGTAATAATCGTGAATATCATAAACTCCTTGTTCTAAGCCTTTCCATTGGTTTTATTTCAGGAAATGGCTTCCCATACTCGTGCTGAAATACCCAAACGTATGCGTGAACTCGCTCTTAGTAACCACGAGATTGCGATGGCAAACCTTAGAGCTCAACTTTATGAAGAGCAACAAAAACACCAAGAGTAATTGTTGGCCAAAGATTTGGCATATGAAAACTTGAAAAAGGAAAAACAAGAGTTAGAAGAGATCAAAGACCATTTTCAGGGTGACGTACAAAGGTTTGCTTACTATCTCAACTCAGAAGAGAAAAATCACGAAATGACCAAAAATAAACTAGAGGCTTCCCAAACAATAGTCCTTGAATTGAACAAAGAACACCAACAAATGCTAGAAGAATCCCAAGCACTCCAGTCTCAAATTCAACAAAGTATACTGATGGAAAATCAACGTCGTCAGCAAGATGAGGCAACCATTCAAGAACTACAGAATTCAGTGCACAATTTGACTATGCAAAATGAACAATTACAGAATTATGTTCATCATCTTGAGGATGCCATCATTATGGCATTGGAGCCGGAAGTAGAACCGGTAGAAGAACAGATGGAAGATGAAGTATTAGGAGATGGCGAGGTTTTAGATGATTGAGTACTTAGTGTCGTGACTATTTGTAATAAGGATTGATAATACATTTCCTTTCTTTTACTTCTTATCATTGCACTTCTGAAAACTTTGATTTGTATTGCTTTTCTTTTTCATTGGAATCAATAAAAAGTTTATTTGATCTATTCCTTGATTGATTTCGTATCTGAGATAATCTTCAATATTTTTGTACATCATTATTCAAACCTCTTAGAAATTCTCATACGTGTAGGAAATGGCAGAGAGACCCCATCGTAGCAACCGCAACCCGCGATATGCCAATCGCAACAATGATTGCAACAACAATAACAACGAAGATACACCACCACCAGCGAGAGTTGGCCTTAGCAGAGAAGATTTAATGGCCATAGCAACAATTGTGGCAACAACCCTCCAAGGAATGAGCCATTTAAATACCAACACTAATCAGCCACCACCACCTCCACCACCGAATGGAATCAAACACCATTATGAATCTCTTCGGAGGAAGCGAGTCCCAACGTTTGACGGCAACCCTGACCCAGAAGTTGGTCAAGGCTGGCTCAAGAATATTGAGACACAACTCCAATTGCTTGAAGTGCCAAATGAACTTAAAGTGACTGTGGTGACACCATTCCTAAAAGAAAAGGCGGCCAAATGGTGGGAGACTATCTCAGCAAATATGACAGAAGTCGGACCAATCACATGGCAAAGATTTCGAGAAGCATTCTTGAAACAATACTATCCAGCAGAGTTGAGATTAAAATTGTTGAGTGAATTTGAGAATTTTACTCAAACCCCGGATATGTCTGTTGTGGAGTACACTTCTAAATTCAACTCCCTTGGAACCTATGCTCCTGCCATCATGGCAGATGATATCCTGAAGATGCATCGTTTCAAACGTGGTCTGAACAGCCGTATCCAATCAGCTCTGGCAGTTTACCAACCCACAGGTTTTGATGATTTAATGGGAGCAGCCATTAGAGCTGAGACTGATATCAAGCGCTGAGAAGATGAAAATAAAAATAAACGACCTCTCACGGGACAATCTTTTCAAGGTAAACAACCAGTTAAAAGGTCAAACCAATCGAGTGGACCATTCAAGGGAACTCCTTCCAATTCAACTACGACATTCTCAAGCATAAAACCGTGCCCATTATGCAACTACCGACACATTGGAGAATGTCGAAGGAACACTGGTGCTTGCTTCAATTGTGGGAAGATGGGACACCGAATTGCTAATTGTCCTGAACCATTAAAGAAAATGACATGGTCAGACACTAATGCTACCCCCAACAAACCAAAGGAGAATAAGACCAATGCTCGTATGTTTGCCATAACTCAAGAAGAGGCAGATGATGCAAACGATGTCGTGGCAGGTACCATTATAATCAATAAAATTCAGCTTATGTGTTGTTTGACTGTGGTGCCACTCATTCATTTATTTCTAAGAGATTCACTAAGAAGTTAGGGCTTATACCAGAGATACTTGTTGAACCTTTTAGAATTGCTACTCCCACCAGTAAAACAATTGAAACACATAAGATACATCGGAACTGCATAGTATATATCAATGAACACACATTCAACGCTGAATTGATTCAAGTCAACATGGTGGAGTTCGACGTTATTCTGGGAATGGATTGGTTATCCAAGAGTCATGCAATAGTAGATTGTCGGCGTAAGATTATCAAACTCCCAACTCCAAGCCAAAAAGAAATCACATACCATGGCAAGGCTAAGAAACGTAAATCCCTCCTTTCTGCATCTCAAACCTAGAAAGCCATGAAGTCTGGAGAAATAGTCTATCTAGCAATGGTAAATGAAGTAAAAGAAGGAGTCGAGCTCAAGATAGAAGATATTACAGTGGTACAAGAATTTTCGGATGTCTTTCCAGAAGAGTTACCTGGAATGGTCCCGGACCGTGAGATAGAATTCGAGATTAACTTGGTACCAGGTGCTAGACCAATATCAAAGGCACTCTATCGAATGGCTCCAGCAGAACTCAATGAACTAAAAGAACAACTTCAAGAGTTGTTAGACAAGAAACAAATCAGACCAAGTGTCTCTCCTTGGAGAGCTCCAGTCTTATTTGTAAAGAAAAAAGATGGAAGTATGAGATTGTGTATCGATTATAGAGAACTCAACAAGATCACAATCAAAAACAGATATCCTCTTCCAAGGATAGATGATCTTTTCGATCAACTCAAAGGAGCCACAGTATTTTCCAAGCTTGATTTGAGGACAGGATATCATCAACTGAAGGTCAAACCAGAAGACGTTCCAAAGACGGCTTTCAGAACGAGATATGGTCATTATGAGTTTACGGTAATGCCATTTGGATTGACAAATGCTCCAGCAGCTTTCATGGATCTCATGAACAGAGTATTCAAGCCATTTCTCGACAAATTTGTGGTGGTATTTATCGATGACATTCTCGTATATTCCCCAAGTGAAGAGGATCACAAAGAACATCTTCACCTGACTCTTCAGATGTTAAGAGAAAAAGAGTTATACGCGAAATTCAAGAAATGCGAATTCTGGCTAAAAAGTGTGACTTTCTTAGGCCATATCATTTCAAAAGAAGGAGTATCTGTGGACCCTAAAAAGGTGGAAGCAATCACTGGCTGGCCGAGACCTAAGACAGTAACTGAAATTCGAAGCTTTCTAGGATTGGTAGGTTACTATCGAAAATTTGTTGAAGGTTTCTCTTCAATAGCTACGCCTCTTACAAAACTTACACAAAAGAACTCAAAATTTAACTGGAGTGAGGAATGTGAAAAGAGCTTCCAAACGCTCAAGGAAAAGCTTGCATCTACACCAGTACTGGTTCTACCCACTGAGGACAAAAGCTTTACCATTTACAGTGACGCATCAAAAGAGGGTTTAGGATACGTACTCATGCAAGAAGGAAGAGTAATCGCATATGCATCAAGAAAATTGAAGTCGTATGAGAAAAATTATCCTACTCACGACCTCGAACTAGCTGCAGTAGTTTTTGCCTTAAAAATTTGGAGGCATTATCTTTATGGCGCCAAATGCGAGATCTTCACAGATCATCAAAGTCTCAAGTATTTGTTCACACAGAAATAATTGAACATGAGACAGAGAAGATGGATTGAATTGTTAAAAGATTATGATTTAACAATAAGCTATCATCCGGGCAAGGCAAATAAGGTAGCTGATGCTTTAAGTAGGAAAAACATGGGTAAAGTGATCCTAGCTTCACTTTCTGCACAACCATGCCTTCAAGAAACAATCAAGTTAAGACAGAATCAAGATCCTACTTTGAAAAAACTTAAAGAACAAGTCAAAGAAAAGAAGTCACAAGATCTTCATATAGACGAGAAGGGAGTTCTGTGGATGAAAGGACGATTGTGTGTACCAAACATCGAGAATCTTCGACACGAAGTAATGTCTGAAGCACATAAATCAAACTTTTCGGTCCACCCCGGCAGTACAAAAATGTACAGAGATTTAAAGAAAAATTTCTGGTGGAGCGGAATGAAGAAGGATGTAGCAGAATACATCTCTAGATGCCAGGTCTGTCAACAAATTAAAGCTGAACATCAACGGCCTGGAGGACTTCTTCAACCCTTGGAAATTCCAGAATGGAAATGGACACATATTTCCATGGATTTTGTAGTAGGTTTACCCAAGTCTAGGCAAAGTCATAATGGAATATGGGTAATCGTAGATAGACTCACAAAATCTGCACATTTTCTACCTGTCCGCATGAATTATAATCTGGAAAAATTGGCTACCATATACATGGACAATATTGTGCGATTACATGGAGTTCCGGCAAGCATTCTGTCTGATAGAGATCCAAGATTTGTATCTCGGTTTTGGAAAAGTTTTCAACAAGCTATAGGGACTAAGGTTACTCTCAGTACAGCTTATCACCCTCAAACTGATGGTCAAACAGAGAGAACAATACAAACCCTTGAAGATATGCTACGAGCATGTGCTTTAGAATTCAGTGGTACTTGGAGTGAACATCTACCTTTAATTGAGTTCGCTTACAATAACAGTTATCATAGCAGTATTGGAATGGCTCCATACGAAGCTTTGTACGGCCGAAAATGTCGATCACCTCTATACTGGGATGAGGTAGGAGAGAAATCCATAACTGGACCTGAACTTGTCCAAGAAACCGTGGACAAAGTAACAATCATTAAAGAAAGACTCAAAATTGCTCAAGATCGACAGAAAAGTTGGGCTGATCTAAAGAGGAGACCAGTGGAGTTCACCGTTGGAGAAAAATCTTACGTAAAAGTTTCTCCCATGAAAGGAGTTGTTCGATTCAATAAAGCTGGGAAATTACATCCTCGATACATAGGACCTTTTGAAATTTTAGAAAGAATCGGAACACTGGCATACAGACTAGCATTGCCACCAGATATGTCAAGAATTCATAATGTATTTCATGTCTCACAATTGAGGAAATACATCCCAGATCCAAGTCATGTTCTTGAAACTGGACCGCTCCTGATGGAAAGTAATCTAAATGAAAAACTAAGATATGAAGAAGTTCCAATTCGAATTTTGGACACCAAAGAACAAGTATTAAGGCGACGCAACATTTCCTATGTTAAGATACAGTGGTCTAATCATACCGAAAGAGAAGCAACTTGGGAACTAAAAGAGAAGATGTTCGAGCAATATCCCTATCTGTTCAAAAATCTAGAAAACTCAAGTTTCAGGGACGAAACTTCCAATAAGGAGGGAGGAATGTAAGAATATGATTTTTTTTATTAGTATTAGTATTATATTTATTAAGTATTATTGTGGGGACCCGGGCTCTAATTCTTATTCTTGGGATTAAATGGATCATTACTATAAAAGTAGGTCAAATTTTTGCTTTTAACATTAACTCTAATGTTATATAACTCAAGCATACACCATAGATATTAACAACATAATCTATAACAAAAGATACAAATATGTCTGGTTCCAAACCATATTCGACAACTAGTAATTAAATACAGTACATGCCAAAAGTACAACTACTAGTTCTTCTACTATGCCCGAGATCACCACGCTATGTCCATCTCTCATCCTCTGCGTGACCCAGATCCTGCCCCACATGTTGTTATGCACACATACAGACATAACAACAGCCGGAAAACCGGTGAGAAAAAATCCCAGTATAAACATGTATACATGCATATAATCAATTAAACATGAAACATGCTATCATGAATGACATCATATGCACATGCAATGCAATGCGAATCAAACCATGTCTGGACTCGACTCGACTAGAACTCTAGGGATCCCGGTGTGAATAAGACGTCACTACCTACCCTCCAATCGGGGTAATGAACGTCTCATTCCTAGACTTCGGTCATAGCTGTATCAACGGCGGCAATAAGAGTAATACCTACTCCTATGCTGAGATACACCGAAACGTCTAGCTATTTGACAATGCCTGTCAAAGACTCTCCTATCTTAGATGCAATGAATATCAATATGTAAACAAAGTATAATCATATTCATATCTGAATATCACCCTGATCATACATGCTTGAATACAATTCTGAAATCAAAGCATAAACATGTTAAAAGATTGAATATAATGCTATACACAATTCATAAACATGTTACAATATATCTAATAATACTAGTATGTGATTTTGGTTGGGAAACTCAAATAATATCTTATTTGAGTTACATCTCCCCAAACAAAACATGACTTATACCTTTCTTTGCTAAACCTTAACGATGATGAGGTCTCGATGTCGAAATGAGGTAAGATGAATCTGAAATGGAATGTTGATACACAATTTATCAATTACTAATCCAAATCAACACCTATACTATCAATTCACTAGTGCATTTCAACACCATCGACGACATAACGGCGTATTTCTCGATACCGGTCAATCCATACAACATAATCAACCAAAAACTATATCCTCAATTCATAATCATCACAATATCCAAGTCAAGATCTCAAAATCTGCATATACTTCATTCTATACATGCTGAAAAATCATAATAATAACATACGATATCCGTTCTTCGATCCGATTGTATTTCTACGGTATCAATAACTACAAGAACACATTCTAAAGCTTAAACCGTAATTCTCCCAACATATATATTTCAAAACATGCTGGAATCGAATACAACTTACATCACTTTGTAGATAATGAAGAGAGGAGTTCAAAACCGAAGTCGGATCAAAGTTTGGATTGCTAAATCTTGCAAAATCACCATTATAAGTGAAGGAGAAACTTTGGAAGCTTTTCTCTCTGAAAATATCGAATCCTACTGAAAAAATGAAGAAAGAATCGAGACAATGCTATATATACTTTGCATGATTTGATACACATGGCTCACCCTTTGAAGCACACGTCTCGCGCATATGCGCTGCATTACTCGCGCATGTGCGCGAGACCTACTGTCTCGGCAATTCAACACCTCGCGCATATGCGCCACTCAACTCGCGCATATGCGCCACTGCTTCTGAATGCGCCGCGCATGTGCGCCACTACTCTCGCGCATATGCGCCAATGTTTCTGGACCGACCGCGCATATGCGCGGCTAAACTCGCGCATGTGCGCCATAGCTGCTGGAAGGATCGCGCATATGCGCGCATTATCTCGCGCACGTGCGCTGAAGCTACTGGAATTTACGCGCATGTGCGCGCATATCTTCGCGCATGTGCGCTGGAGCTTCGACCTTTCTCATCTCTTTTGTACATTTTGCCTTCTTTTTAAATCCAATAAAATACATCTATAATCATCTTAATTCTTAACAAATTTGTCTGATTATGATAACTAAATCTTCGAGCCTTACATTTCTCCCCCTCTAAGAAATGAGTTCGTCCTCGAAATCGCATGACATTCTATCAATGCAAGTATAAAAGTAATCACACCAACACTAAACAAATACTTACATCATTGAAATAACTCGGGGTGTTTCTGTCTCATGCCTGCCTCTGTCTCCCAAGTCGCTTCCTCGATACCATGACGACTCCACTGAACTTACACAAGTGGAATATTCTTCGTTCTGAGCTTTTTTTCTTTCCGATCAAGGATCTGTATCGGTTGTTCCACGTAGCTCAAAGTCTGATCAAGCTCAGCTTCGTCAGGACGAATGACATGAGAAACGTCAGGCATGTACTTACGCAACATTAACACATGAAAGACATCATGTATCCCAGATAATGAAGGAGGAAGAGCAAATCGATAGGCTCGGTCGCGAATCTTCTCCAAGATCTCGTAAGGACCAATGTATCGAGGAGATAGTTTCCCGCGTTTGCCAAATCGCACCACGCCTCTGAATGGAGAAATCTTTAAGAATACTCTATCTCCTGCCTCGAATACTAACGGTCTACGTCTGATATTGGCATACTTAGCTTGTCGATCTTGTGCCGTCTTCATCCTCTTCTGAATGAGTTTCACCTTCTCTGTCATGTCACGAATCATATCTGGCCCCAGTTCTGGTACTTCTGAGATATCATCCCAGTACAGCGGAGATCTGCACTTCTTGCCATATAATGCTTCAAACGGTGCCATCTCAATACTCGTCTGATAGCTATTATTGTAAGAAAATTCGCAAAGAGGTAGGGAATCTTGCCAACCAATGCCAAAATCTAGCACGACGGCTCTCAACATATCCTCTAAAGTCTGGATAGTCCGCTCTGACTGTCCGTCTGTCTGAGGATGGTAAGCAGTACTCAGGTGTAACGTCGTACCTAAGGCCTGCTGTAGACTGTGCCAGAAGTGTGAAGTAAATCGTGGATCACGATCTGATACGATAGACTTCGGCACTCCATGTAATCTGACTACCTCTCGAACATATATCTCCGCCATCTGATCCTGTCTATATGTCATTCTGTATGGGATGAAACATGCAGATTTGGTCAATCTGTCAATGATAACCCAAATCGCATCGCAGCCTCTGGATGATCGTGGTAACTTCGTCACAAAATCCATGGAAATGTGATCCCATTTCCATTCTGGAATGGCTAAACTTTGAAGTAATCCACCAGGTTTCTTCCTCTCAGCTTTCACCTGTTGGCAGTTCAAACACTTAGACACAAATTCGCAATGTCTGACTTCATTTGCTTCCACCAGAACTGTGTCTTCAAGTCGTTGTACATCTTCCTGCCACCCGGATGAATGCTGAACCGACTACAATGTGCCTCTGTCAGAATCTGCTGTCTCAAATCTGCAACATCTGGCACAACTAGACGGTTATTCACGTACAACACATGATCTCGTACCTGATATTCTGATACATGCCCTGATCTGACCATTTGAATCGATCTCTGCACATTCTGATCGGTTCTTTGTGCTTCCTTGATCCTCATAATCAAATTGGGCTCAAATTGGATCGTAAACAGTCGTAGTGGCTTACTATCTGTATCAAATTCTAATCCAGATGTACAGCAATTTTCAACTAACTTGTTAACACCTATCGTCGATAAGGACAAAGAACATACCTTACGACTCAAGGCATCTGCTGCTGCATTTGACTTTCCTGGATAATATTTGATTTCACAGTCAAAATCTTTCAAAAGATCAAGCCATCTACGCTGCCTCATGTTCAGTTCTGATTGAGAAAATAGGCACTTTAGGCTCTTGTGATCGGAGAAGATCTCAAATTTTTTCGCCGTAGAGATAATGACGCCAAATCTTTAATGCAAATACGATAGCCGCCAATTCCAGATCATGAATGGGGTATCGAACTTCATGTGGCTTCAATTGTCTCGAGGCATATGCGATCACATGGCCTCGCTGCATAAGAACACATCCCAAACCTCTATGAGAAGCATCACAATATACAACGAAATCACCCGTACCTGAAGGTATCGTCAGTACTGGAGCACTGGTCAGCCTTTTCTTCAACTCTAGAAAGCTAGACTCGCACTCCTCTGACCAAACAAACGGTGCATTCTTTTGCGTCAATTGAGTTATTGGCTTGGCAATACTGGAGAAATCTTTGATAAATCTTCTGTAGTATCCGGCTAAGCCCATGAAACTGCGTATTTCTGGTACAGAAGTCGGTCTCGACCAACTGATCACCGCTTCCACTTTACTCGGATCAACAGAAATACCATCTCCAGATATGATATGCCCCAAGAATACAACTCGATTCAACCAAAACTCACACTTGGACAATTTGGCATACAATCTCTCATTTCTCAGGGTCTGCAACACAATTCTGAGATGTTCTGCATGCTCATTCCTGTTCTTAGAATACACCAGAATGTCGTCGATAAAGACAATAACAAAATCATCCAAATACCTCTGAAAGATTTGATTCATTAATCCCATAAATACCGCCGGAGCATTTGTTAAACCAAAAGGCATGACAATAAATTCATAATGCCCATACCTGGTTCGAAACGCTGTCTTCGGTATGTCTACATCTCGAACTCTGAGCTGATGATATCCGGATCGCAAGTCAATCTTAGAATACACAGAGGATCCCTGCAACTGATCAAATAGGTCATCGATCCTAGGCAAAGGATATTTGTTCTTGATCGTTGCCTTATTCAACTGCCGGTAATCGATACACAACCGCATCGATCCATCTTTCTTTCGCACAAATAGCACCGGAGCGCCCCAAGGAGATACACTAGGTCTGATATATCCCTTGGCTAGAAGATCTTCCAACTGTGCCTTTAATTCTTTCAACTCTATCGGCGCCATCCTATAAGGAGCTCTCGAAATAGGAGTGGTACCTGGAATAAGATCTATACTAAAATCTACCTCTCGCATTGGAGGTAACCCTGGAATCTCCTCTGGAAACACATCTGCAAATTCCCGGACTACTGGCAAATCTGTTAATGTCGGGCTAGATTTCTGAACATCTACAGCATACACAAGGAACCCGTCTGCTCCTTTCTGTAACAACGTATTCATAGACAAAGCCGAAATCAAGGGAATCCGGGATCTGGAACCCTTTCCGTAGAAATTCCACTCGTCTGTCATTTCTGGTCTGAATCTGACAATCTTGTGGAAACAATCCACGGTGGCTCTGTACTTTGTTAACATGTCAATTCCAACAATACAATCAAAATCATCTAACCCGAGTACTATGCAATCTAGATCAATTTCATGACCCTCAAACCGTAAGATGCAATGTCTAACCGTGGTCACAGCTATCAAACCACTTCCCAACGGAGAAGTAATAGACACGACATCTAGTAACGACTCAACAGGCAGAGAATGCAATAATGCAAATCGTTCTGATATGAATGTATGCGATGCACCCGTATCTATCAATATATAAGCAGGATAACCGCAAAGAGAACAGTTACCTGCAATGACATCATCTGGGGCATCCTATGCTTGCTCTTCAGTCAAGGCAAACACCTGAGCCTGTTGTCTCTGAGGCTGACTCCCTGGCTGGCCACCTCTAGCTCGAGGCTGGGTCTGTGCTGGTGGCGGCTGAAATGAGTAAACAGATGAAGCTTGCCTCTCAGGCTGAGTCACGGAGGCAGACGATCCTGCAGCCTGGAATCTCGATGCACCACTTCTCTGAGGACAGACCTTGGCATAATGCCCCGGTTGCTTGCATATGTTACACCTGCCCACTACACCCTGACACTGTTCTGTGTCATGCTTACCTCCACACGTACTGCAATATCCACTCATCGCCTCTAAACCCTGGCCAAGACTCTCTGTCTTGACCTGCTGGAGCTCGAAGAACTGCTCCCTGCCCTCTTAAACTGTTTGCCCTTTGCTTTCAACTGATCTTTGCGTCCACTACTGCTACCACCACTTTCGAATCGAGGAGGATGTTGTGCTGGAGGTAGTGGCGGTCTCGGACTCGGAGCCACATACGGAACACTCCGTTGCCTAAGCAACCCTGCTTCTGCTCCTTTGGCACGGTTCAATGCTTCAGCGAAATTATTGGGTCTCCCAGTATTAACCAATGTAAAGACATCAGGATTTAAGCCGTTTATAAACTGATCTGCCACGGCCTCATCACTACCTGAAACATGAGGTGCAAAGCGAAGCAAAGAAGAAAACTTAGCAACGTACTCTTCAATGTTCAATTGCCCTTGCCTCAGGTTTGCAAATTCAGCGCCTTTATCTTTACGGTAGGATACAGGGAAGAATCGCTGATAGAACTCCGTCTTGAATGCTTTCCATGTAACCTCGGTGTCACGCTGTTCTAGTACTCTCCTTATATTCACCCACCAATACTTAGCCACATCTTGCAGTTGATGGCCAATGAGTTTCACTCGTTTCTCGTCACTATATTCCAGAGACTCGAATAACATCTCAATGTCCTCAAGCCAACTTTCACACTCGATGGCATTCTCGGTACCTTTTAATGTGGGAGGTCGAAAGGATTGGAATCCCTTCAGCAACGTCTCCATAGGAGTCGCCGTAACATCCATAGGATCTCCGGATGTGCTCCCCTGTTCTGGCGCTGCTGGTCGTAGAGGTACTGCTGCTCTTCTAGGCGGCATATCTAATAATCCCACGGATTAGTAAACAAGATATACAACTGTCTCAGCCATCCTCTAGTCAGTTACCTCTGATCTAGAATCGGTTCTGATTCAGTCTTAACCAATACATGCTGTAATCAATCAAATAACAAACAACATGTAACAAGTAAAGCAATAAACATGCTAGCACATCATAGAGCAAGAAGAAGACTCGATCTACCCCGCTCATTCTATTCTATCTCAATCTATAGAACCTATGGCTCTGATACCACCTGTTGTGGGGACCCGGGCTCTAATTCTTATTCTTTGGATTAAATGGATCATTACTATAAAAGTGGGTCAAATTTTTGCTTTTAACATTAACTCTAATGTTATATAACTCAAGCATACACCATAGATATTAACAACATAATCTATAACAAAAGATACAAATATGTCTGGTTCCAAACCATATTCGACAACTAGTAATTAAATACAGTACATCCCAAAAGTACGACTACTAGTTCTTCTGCTATGCCCGAGATCACCACGCTATGTCCATCTCTCATCCTCTGCGTGACCCAGATCCTACCCCACCTGTTGTTATGCACACATACAGACATAACAACAGCCGGAAAACCGGTGAGAACAAATCCCAGTATAAACATGTATACATGCATATAATCAATTAAACATGAAACATGCTATCATGAATGACATCATATGCACATGCGATGCAATGCGAATCAAACCATGTCTGGACTCGACTCGACTAGAACTCTAGGGATCCCGGTGTGAATAAGACGTCACTACCTACCCTCCAATCGGGGTAATGAACGTCTCATTCCTAGACTTCGGTCTGAGCTGTATCAACGGCGGCAATAAGAGTAATACCTACTCCTATGCTGAGATACACCGAAACGTCTAGCTATTTGACAATGCCTGTCAAAGACTCTCCTATCTTAGATGCAATGAATATCAATATGTAAACAAAGTATAATCATATTCATATCTGAATATCACCCTGATCATACATGCTTGAATACAATTCTGAAATCAAAGCATAAACATGTTAAAAGATTGAATATAATGCTATACACAATTCATAAACATGTTACAATATATCTAATAATACTAGTATGTGATTTTGGTTGGGAAACTCAAATAATATCTTATTTGAGTTACATCTCCCAAAACAAAACATGACTTATACCTTTCTTTGCTAAACCTTTAACGATGTCGAGGTCTCGATGTCGAAATGAGGTAAGATGAATCTGAAATGGAATGTTGATACACAATTTATCAATTACTAATCCAAATCAACACCTATACTATCAATTCACTAGTGCATTTCAACACCATCGACGCCATAACGGCGTATTTCTCGATACCAGTCAATCCATACAACATAATCAACCCAAAACTATATCCTCAATTCATAATCATCACAATATCCAAGTCAAGATCTCAAAATCTGCATATACTTCATTCTATACATGCTGAAAAATCATAATAATAACATACGATATCCGTTCTTCGATCCGATTGTATTTCTACGGTATCAATAACTACAAGAACACATTCTAAAGCTTAAACCGTAATTCTCCCAACATATATATTTCAAAACATGCTGGAATTGAATACAACTTACATCACTTTGTAGATAATGAAGAGAGGAGTTCAAAACCGAAGTCGGATCAAAGTTTGGATTGCTAAATCTTGCAAAATCACCATTATAAGTGAAGGAGAAACTTTGGAAGCTTTTCTCTCTGAAAATATCGAATCCTACTGAAAAAATGAAGAAAGAATCGAGACAATGCTATATATACTTTGCATGATTTGATACACATGGCTCACCCTTTGAAGCACACGTCTCGCGCATATGCGCGGCATTACTCGCGCATGTGCGCGAGACCTACTGTCTCGGCAATTCAACACCTCGCGCATATGCGCCACTCAACTCGCGCATATGCGCCACTGCTTCTGAATGCGCCGCGCATGTGCGCCACTACTCTCGCGCATATGCGCCAATGTTTCTGGACCGACCGCGCATATGCGCGGCTAAACTCGCGCATGTGCGCCATAGCTGCTGGAAGGATCGCGCATATGCGCGCATTATCTCGCGCACGTGCGCCGAAGCTACTGGAATTTACGCGCATGTGCACGCATATCTTCGCGCATGTGCGCTGGAGCTTCGACCTTTCTCATCTCTTTTGTACATTTTGCCTTCTTTTTAAATCCAATAAAATACATCTATAATCATCTTAATTCTTAACAAATTTGTCTGATTATGATAACTAAATCTTCGAGCCTTACAATTATGAAGTGCAAAACATTGAAAAACATGAAGTGCAGAACATTGAAAAAACAATTGTGCCCAAATTTTTGACTAAAATAATTAAAATATTTTAAAACATACATTAAATTATAAGAATTATTCTCCAATCTTACCTATAAATAGATGTGTTGAGAATGAGGGAAGACACACCATAAACCTCTCAAACTAGAGCATGAATGAAGCTTGAACACCATCAACCTTTTCTTGAGTGATATTTTCGAGCTAGAAATTCTGTTCATTTTCGAGAGAAACTTCCAGTCCAACGGTTTATTCAAATCTAATCTCCACCGTTCATATTACACTTTCATATGTTTTAAACATCATATCAAAATTTCAGCCTCATCCATACGGTCAAATTTTGTGAAACCCTTCGGCAAGAATACTGCTCGGAATTCAAGCGAATTTAGCAATCTTACGGATTTTCGGACGTTAACTTCCAGCTTGTTTCTTCCATAATTTAGGAGCACCTTTCGGTAAGTGGGCTTATGTTTTAAAGTATTTAAGTATGTTTTCGAAAATTCGATCGACATGATATATTCCTTCGATTTGATATATGAATATTTCGTTTCGATAAATTGTTAAGCATTTTTAAATCAATTTCAAGTACATGTTCCTTTCGTTTCAAAATTATGTTGTCTTCGTTTCATGTTATATTCTAATATATATTCTTAAACACCAAATTTGTGTATTCTAAGAAATATGTTTAAGGCACTGTTATGATTCAAGTTAGAAATGGTAAAAAAGGAAAATTTTCCTAAAACATGATAAGATATGACAAGTTTATGGCCCTGATGCGGTGGGTAATAATAACCGATATATGGCCTCACCCCTTAGAGGAATTACATATAGGGGACTGATCAGTAACACCATGGATAATAAGATGAAATAACAGTGCAATACGAATAATATATGCTATATGCATATGCTAAGTTATGTTTGCTTATTGTTAAGATCATGTCTTGATTTTGTTATGAATAATTATTGTGACATGAAATTCATTTAATATTTACATAAATATATATAAGTTATGTCGTATCTATCATTTTGTCTATTTATTGTTCCGACGTTTGTTGAGACACGGAAAATTTCAAATTGTTAAAGATCTAGATATGTATATCCTTGTGTTATTGTGATCGATCGGCCCCCACTTGCTGAGTATTTCACAAAATAATCACCCTTACACCTCTCACTTCCAGATAAGAATGAAAAACAAGTTGAAGAAGAAGAGCAAATGCATTTCTGGGGATGGTAACAATGTTTCAGTTGATCAAGACATACTTTGGAATTTGGCTATCTTTTATTTTTACGCTGTTCGCTTCCGCACTCGTTTGTTAAATTGATTACGTTGTAAAGACAATGTATGTTTTATGAAAAAGACTGGTTTGGTTATACACTGTACTACGAGGCTTGTTGATTTACGATTGAATAATTGTAAAACAACGCCGGATGTCAACTCACCCCGGTATCGGGACGTGACACTTGCCCCACCCAAAACACCCGACGGCACCCCCCATGAACAAGCTACCCGAGCCCCCTCTCTAAGCTCCTTCGATCTGCCTATGGACAAAGACCAGCCGAGCTTAGCCCCTTCCCAGTCCTTCCACTGACCCAAGAGGGTCGGCTTCAAGGCCTGAATTGAGCCATGCACAGCTGTCAACCCTCATCCCTCGATCTTGTCTTTAAAACCCTCACAAACGCTAGACCCGAACAAGTTCCCCTCGAGCTTGGCAAATCTCGAAACTCCAGCACCTACACATCAATATACACGACCTGCACAGCCCCGTTGCATCACAAAATTTACAGCCCCTTGCACAAAAACAAGAAAAAACGTGAGCATAATTCAAAACCATGCAAGTTTCATGACAAGATGGTAACAAAAAAACAACCACAAGAAGGATCCTTTAATTTTCGAGCACGCACATAAATTCTAGCATAGTATAGGTGTGAATGAAGAGAAAATGGAAGATACAAGCGTGCCTTGATGAATTCTACCCAAGAACGTCGAAGAACGATTGCCGGGGGGAGCACCGGAGAACTTTTTCTTGAAAAAATGTTAAGGCCGATTCTATGTTGTTGAAAGAGGTGTTGAAACCGAGAGGGTTTTTCTGAATGGAGGGGGGTGTCGGCTGGTTAGAATGAAATTTAGGTTTAGTGGAGTTTAGGGGAATAATTAAATAATATAATATTAGAAATGGACTTTTGTGACAGCTTTTGTAGAAACATGTCTTTGTATATATACTTACGTTTTTGTCCACACCACATTAGTATAAATACGAGTCAAGAATCATACTCTGTAATTTTTTCCCCGCATTGCGGTTATGAATAATTCATTTTACTCAAACTTTTTACAATTCTGAAATGGTATCAGAGCTCTAATCCGCTCCAAACTCTTCCATGGCCAAAGGCGGTCAAGCTTCGAATAATCAGCCGGTTGTTCGAACATCAATCGAGGATTCTAGCAGCCCGTTCTATTTGAACTATGGTGATCATCCAGGATTGAATCTGGTATCTCATGCCCTTACAGGTACAAATTATAATACCTAGATGCGTGCTATGTCAATGGCTTTGACAGCCAAAAACAAGCTTGGATTTGTCGATGGTAGCTTCTCGTGACCCCCAAATGAAGATCTTCTATATGGATCTTGTTGCGATGCAATAGTATGGTAATTTCATGGATTCTAAACTCGGTTAATCGTGAAATTGCTGATAGCTTGCTATATTTCCCGACGGCGCATGAAATTTGGTTAGATCTGCGCGATCGCTTTCAACAAAGCAATGCTCCTCGCATCTTTCAAATAAAGAAATTACTCAGTGGATTGCAGTAAGTTTCTATGGATGTTAGTATGTATTAGACACGAATGAGAACATTGTGGGATGAACTCAAAGAATTTCAACCAATTTCGATGTGCAAATGTAGCGCTATGAAGGATTGGATCAATTACCATAACCAGGAGTGCATCATGCAGTTTCTGATGGGATTGAATGAGTCCTATGCTCAAAATCGAGCTCAAATTTTCATGATGGATCTGTTACCTGTCATCTCGAAGATTTTTTCATTAATCATGCAAGAGGCGAGACAACGCTCCATTCACACTGATATGACAAGTTTCCCCATGAATAAATCCTCCACACTTTTCCATTCACCTCACATTGTTGTTGTTAAAGGTACTTTCGGGGGTAAGGATAGTCGAGGAAACAAAATTGATAATAAGCCTATTTGCTCCCACTGTAACATTCTAGGTCACACTATGGATAAATGCTATAAGTTACATGGATATCCGCCGGGGCACCCAAGGTACAAGATCAAACAGGTTGACACTAAGATGCATGTTAATCAAGTTCGGGGTACAACATGTCTTCCCATGCCTGAGACGAATTTGAATCGTACTGGAGATACTTTGAGTCCAGCACATTCTAAACAACTCATTGAGTTCTTAAGCTCTCAACTTCAATTTGGTTGTGGCCCTCCTTCAGATTCATAGCAACATGAGACTTGTGAGGCTTCAGTTTCTTGCTTCAGTGGTACATTCTCTTCATGTCCTAAAATCATTTCTAACAATCAGACACATTGGGTGTTAGACACTGGTGCCACTCACCATATTTGCTGCTCATTATCCATATATCACACCTCGACACCTGTTTCTTCTAAAGTCATTCTTCCAGACAGCTCTAATACACTAGCAACCCATATAGGACCAGTCCATTTGTCCCCTGATTTCATACTTGAGGATGTTTTGTGTGTTCCTACCTTTCATTTTAATTTAATATCCATCAGTGCATTAACCAAAAGTATGCATTGTTCTGTGTCTTTTTCTTCTGATTTTTGTCATATTCAGGTTCTCACCAAGGACAGGATGATTGGGACGGGTAACCGAGTTGGCAACCTATATGTTCTAGATACCTCAAGTCTCTCTCCAACTGTCTGTAATGTTTCTTCTACTCAATACAAGTTATGGCATTATCGTATGGGCCACCCTTCCCCCACTAGACTCTCTGTAATTGGAAAACATACAAGTATCGATTCAATAAAACACGATGAATTGTTTGATTGTTCCATTTGTCATATATCCAAGCATAAGAGATTACCATTCCTTTCAAAATATTCTATCTGTGATACATCTTTTGAACTAATCCAAATTGACATTTGGGGCCCTTTCTTCCCGTTAAGTGTCGAAGGATATAAGTATTTCCTTACTATTGTTGACGACCATTCACGTTTCACTTGGATTCATTTATTGAAAAGAAAATTTGATGTGTTAACCATATTCCCTGATTTTTGTAAGCTGATTTCCACTCAATTTGGAACCAAGATTAAAGCAGTTCGATCAGATAATGCCCATGAATTCAATTTTGCCGCGTTCTTTAGATCATAAGGTATAGTCCCCTATAAATCTTGTGTCGAACGTCCCCAGAAAATTCTGTTGTTCAACGTAAACATCAACATCTTTTGAATGTTGCACGAGCCTTGATGTTTCAATCTCACATCCCTTTGCCTTATTAGACTGACTACGTCACTACCACAGCTTATCTCATAAATCGAACTCCTTCTACACGTTTGAACGATAAATCTCCATTTGAGTTGTTGTACTATAAAATTCCAAATTACTCACACCTCAAATCCTTTGGTTGTTTGTGTTATGGCTCCACATTGCCAAGCCAACGCACCAAGTTTTCTCCTCGAGCCATAAAATCAGCCTTTCTTGGTTATCCTCCTGGCTATAAGGCTTATAAACTTCTTAACCTCGAAACAAACGAAATCTACATATCTCGTGATGTCATTTTCCATGAGAGTGTATTTCCATTTGAGAGCGAACACATGCCCAATGATGATAACTTCTTTTGTGATAGTGTTTTGCCAACTCAGTCTCAACCAATCATCTCATCTAACCATGGTGAACACCCATCTTCTACTCGGTCTGGTAGACATTCGGTTCAACCGTCTCACCTACGAGACTATCATTGTTTCATTGTTAATTCTAACCTCCTTCCTCTACTATCCATCCATTGAAAAATGTGCTTGATGATCACAGATTATCTTCTTCCTATAGAACATTTGTCCATAATGTATCCACAATTTTTGAACCTCAATCATTTTCCCAAGCCATTGTCTCTCCGGAGTGGTGTCAAGCAAAGTTGGATGAATTACAAGCCTTGGAACGCAATGAGACTTGGACAATTGTTTCCTTGCCACCTAGGAAAAGTGTTGTGGGTTGTAAATGGGTATATAAAGCCAAGTTCCTGGCTGATGGGAATCTAGAACGATATAAAGCCCGCTTGGTGGCCAAAGGATATACCCAACAAGAAGGGATTGACTACTTTGAGAAATTTTCTCTCGTTGCCAAGCTTGCTACTGTTCGGCGTTTGTTAGCTGTGGCTGCTATACGTGGCTGGCACTTGATGCAATTGGACGTGAACAATGCCTTCTTGCATGGTGATCTTTCGGAGGAGGTATATATGTCCCTACCTCCGGGTTATCAGATCAAGGAGGAGTCTTTACTACCTTCAAATGTTGTATGCAAATTGTGTAAGTCCTTATACGGTCTTAAACAAGCATCGCGACAATGGTATACAAAGTTCTCCTCAACCTTGATTCGTATTGGCTTTGTGCAATCACATGCTAACCACTCTTTATTCACTCGAACTAATAAAGATGCATTCGTCATTGCTTGTCTTCGTTGATGACGTGGTTATAGCCACGAATGATGAGGCAGAGGCTAGGGCCTTAAAGGTGTTTCTTAATGACCAGTTTAAGTTGAAAGATTTAGGTGATCTGAAATATTTCCTTGGAATTGAAGTTACGAGATCAAAGCGTGGCATTTATATCTGTCAATGCCACTATGCTCTGCAGCTGCTCACTGACACTGGTTTTCTTGGGTCCAATCCACGAACGTCACCTATGGATGTTAATCTCAAACTTTCACATGATGATGGTGAATTACTCCCTGACTCCTCTTTTTATTGCAAGTTGGTAGGTAAACTCTTATACCTTACAGTCACTCGGCCTGATTTGGCTTATTCCCTTAACAAGCTTTGTCAGTAGGTATCTGCTCCACGAGATAAACATTTACAAGCTGTTTACTCGGTGCTCAAGTATATCAAAGGAACAGCTGGTCAAGGGTTGTTTTATAGCTCATCATCTGCTCTTAAATTGAGCTTATTCACAGACTCTAATTGGGGAGCTTGCCTGGACACTCACAGATCAGTCTCGGGTTTTTGTGTGCTTCTTGGAGATTCCGTCATATCTTGGAAGTCAAAGAAACAGCATACCGTATCTAAATCCTCAGCTGAAGCGGAGTATAGGTCCATGGCAAATGGTACTTGTGAAGTGGTCTGGATGCTATGTTTTTCAAAAGATTTACAAGTTCATATTGCTGATCCAGTGGCCTTGTTCAGTGATAGCCAATCAGCGATTCACATTGCTTCAAATCCGGTCTTTCACGAACGAACGAAGCATATCGAGATCGATTTCCATGTTGTACGTGAAAGAATACATGCTGGAATCATCAAGGTTTTCTATATTGCCTCCTATTTGCAATTGGCCGACATTCTCACCAAATCTCTTCTTCCAGGAAGACTTCAGGACTTGATGATCAAGATGGGAATTCAAAATATACATTCTCCATCTTGAGGGGGAGTATTAGAAATGGACTTTTGTGATAGCTTTTGTACAAACACGTCTTGGCATATATACTTACGTTTTTGTCCACACTACATTAGTATAAATACGATTCAAGAATCATACTCTGTAATTTTTTCCCCGCATTGCGGTTATGAAGAATTAATTTTACTCAAACCATTTACAATTCTGAAATATAATAAACTCTAATGGGCCATTAATTATATTTTAAAAAGTTTACAAAGATTTTCAAGCCCAACAAGCTTAAAAGTATGCCCATTAAGTCCAAACATACTCCTGAAAAATATTTCTTGTTGGCAAATTTTTGAAAATACTAGCCGAACCCTCAAAAAAACTCCCGATTCGATAAAATTTGTGCACCACTGAAAAATATGCTCTAACGGGTAAAATTACCCAAAAAAGCTCCTTCCTTGAAAAATACATTTAAAACATCTTATATTAATTAATAAAAATTAATCATGTAATAAAAATGATTTTCCTGATAATTCTCCGGTCTTTGTTCCTCATTCGAGCGTGAAATGCAACTTAAAATTCTAATGCATGAAACTTTAAATAAACCATTAATTAAAACACAAATTAATGAAATAAACATGCATTTAATCATTTAAAAGAATGTGATAAAATACCAAATAAATTTAATAACTTGCATGCATGTTGTTCACGTGGACCTTCAAATTTTCGGGACGTTACAATTTAATTGAAGCTTAAATAATTATTTGAGATGATCTAGAGTCAATGAAAGCAAGAAAAATTCAAAACCGATAAATTCTAAGTCTAGGGGTAAAACGATCATTTTACACTTGAAAAATGATAGATGTTCTAGAAGTGCCCTGAATTCTGTAATATATGCTAAAGTGTTTATTTTGAATTTTTATGAAATTATATTATGAAATGCTAATGCTAAAATACAGGTCGCATGCGTGGTTTAAAAAAATGATTTATATATGTATATGATTTTTTATAAGTGATGAAAATATGAAATGTTGAAAGATGTGAAGTGATTGTGACTAATACGAAAAAGACATCAGAGGGAGCCCATTTACGGGAGAAGGCCCAGAGGGAGGCTGACGATCGTATTTCTATCAACATGATATGATGATATGATAAGTCAAAGCTCAGTTGACGGGTGAGAGTTCGCTGATATCCCCGCCGCCTAGTAATGTGGTTATACGTAAATGGATCCATCGAACTTTAGCTGATATGAAAGTCACAATTAACGATCCAAATTCAATAAAAGGAAAACGTATACGTATATGATGAAAAGGAAAATGTATATGATGAAAGCAAAAATGTTTAAATCTATGCATATTCATGAAAAGCTATTTTAAGTAAAGATATTTTCACTGTTGCATGTGGATGTATATGTATTACTTGTTATCGTGGTTAAGGTTTGCTGAATCAATAGATTCAATAGATGTGTTGATGCAGGTGAGCATGATGCTGGGGTTAATGAGGGACTTCATGGTTGATCTTGCTTAGCTGAAGGTGCACACAACTTGAGGATCAGCGGTAGTTTTTCCACACTTACGACTTACGTTTATGACTTATGCTAATGATTTAAGTTACTTTTAGGATTTTATTTCCTTTGATATTTTTGAGAGTTTTTTGAGAATATGTTAGTATTAAGTTATTTTTAAAAACAATGCTAAGTTTAGGTTGGGTAAACGATTTACGATTCAACGTTTTGAATTACTTTCTTTTTTATTTTAAATAATAGTTGGTTAGTTTGATTTTTAAAATGGTGCCAAAAATGTTATATATTTATATACATATATTCGGCCGAAAGTAATATAGAATGGAAAAAAAATTTAGTATATTTTAAAGAAAAACGAGTAGTAGACGTTTCATCCGTCATCACCTTGCCCAGATCTAGCCATCGCGCCACGCTGCCAGACGTCAGGGAATAGCGCCGTGAAACCAACAATCGAATCCCCAAGCTTTCGTGCCTCTTCCCATGGTCTGAAACCATTAATCGAACTCGATCCATTCCCTGCTACTAAGATCTTTTTTCGCGCGAGCTATGGTGTCGAGAAGCTCGTGAGTTCCTGTGACGAACCATATCTTCAAATATTAATACTTTACTATTTGCGGAAAAATTTGAAATTTTCTTATTTAATAATTTATTGCAACTCCTAAAATAAATAACGATCTCACTTGTACTAAAATAATATTAATATTAAAACTCCACCGTTGAAATACCAAACTATAAAATCTTTAAATAAAAACATCAACTATAATTTGAAAAAGTATAATAAAAAGTTCAACTTACTAGTCACCAAAACCAGTGCAATAAAATAAAAGTAAATATTTTAAAAATGTGCATGATAAAATCTCGTACGTTACAAGGTCCTCGGGTTTGCACTGTCACTGGTCCGAACCTGCTAACTGGTCACCGCCTCCCGTCTCCTCAACTACATCATCTGGATCGATTAAGTCTAGTGAGTCTAACAACTCAATATACATAAACCGTGATTAACAAGTAATACATAATAAAATTCATGCAATTTTAACATAATTCGTACATAGAAAAATATAGCCATAAATATGTATAATGCGACTTTCCTGTATAAATAATTTCATAAAATCATATTCTCGTACTTGTCACTAAATATTTTGGTCCTTCCCCAATGTTCCTTGAATAGAGGCTCTCAAGTTCGACTCGAAAGATTCGAACATGTTAACGAATTATTCGAAATATTGCTCGAAAATATGTATCCGAAAAGTTCGAAATTTATTTATTTAATATATAATTATATTATATTAATAAAATATTAATACTCATGAAGAGCTCGTAAACTAATAAAATAATTTGAGCTTGAATTCCACTAAAAAAAATAAACATTTTCGAGTTCGGCTCGAATTCAATAAACTCAAATACAAATCAAATATGTTACGAGCCGGTTCAAAAAACTCACGAACTGAATCAGTTTATTTACACCCTACTCTAGCTAAACTATGGCATCTGCTTTACATCTTGTATATGAGTTGACTTGACCATGTTCCAGAAAAAGAAAAATTAGTTCACAAATCAAAGAGCCCACTACTTTCTCAACATTGCCTTGGCCAGTCAAGTTTCAAATACTATCTTCGCAAAAAAAAATGCGGATAGATAACAAAACAAGTAAAAAAAGGTTGGAAGACATATATATCAAACAGTAGCGTAACGCAAAAATAATCCAGGAATGAGGTGAAGAATATCACTCAGTCCCATCCATTATTTATAGATACAAATATATTTCGATACAACAACGGGCTGGTGGTTTGAAGCAGTCACCTCCTCCTGACGAGGAGAAACCACAAAACAATTTGCACTCCAGCCCTTAGATTTTTATAGGATCTGCACAAAGAAACAAGGCATTCAACACTTTTAGGCATATAAAGCACCAGAAAAAAATAATCTTTATTAAGTAAATTTGTTAATTTTCAAGTTTCTTCCTTGTTCCTAATTATTCAAACGCAATGAACTGAATTCTGTTTGTTTCTTAATAAATTATAAACAAAAGTACATAACTAAAAAAAGATTATCATCTCTACTGAACTTTTCTATTTCTCATACAAGTAACAAGACTCTCCAGTTTAGACTCTTTGTGTGTATGTGCGGTATGAGAGTGTATGAGAGTCTAGACTGTTTTATTTCATTCCAGTAGATCAATTTGATTTGCCTTGTGTTATAGTAAATACTTAAATTCATTTTGTTTTTTTTAATTGATCCAGTTGGTTTCTTACTTGAAAATGGAAGATAACAACAAATTGTCACTTGAAGAGGTGGAAGGAGACAACAATCAATAAGCTGGAAATGTTGAGGTACCAAATGAAAACTCTTTTGTCCACGTTTTGGAGAGTAAATTGGAAGTGAACAGGTTGTGAACAGCGTTGAAGATGCTTATTTATTGTATTGTCAATATGCGCATGCCAAGGGATTTAGTGTGAGGAAGGGTGATCAACGATATTTTTCTCATACCAATGAACTTCAATCAAAAGAATTTCATTGTTCATGTGAAGGTTTAAAAGATGAGAAATGTTCTAGTAAAAGGATTCCAGTTTATCAAAAGCCGGTCATTAAAACACAACGTAAAGCGAAATTGAAGATTACAAAGGAAAAAGGGTTTGAATGGCGGGTGAGTAGATTTTTTGAAGAGCATAACCATGAGATGTTTGCACCTGATCAAACTCACTTGCTAAAATCGGCACGCAATATATCACATGCAAAAAAGTATACACTAGAAGCTATTGTAAATGCTGGAATATCCGTCTCTAATGCTGTTTCTTTTATGGAAAATGAAGCATGTGGACCACAAAATTTAGGTTTTATTAGAAAAGACGCATATGACCATATGGGTAGGGTCGAAAAAACATACCAAAGTTGAGAATGGAGTGCCATTGTACTTATTCAATATTTTATAAATAAGGCTAATAAGGAGAATTATTCTTACTGGAATGTTCAATTGGATGATGATGATAGGGTGATGAACTTTTTCTTTAGGGACTATAGATGCGAGGTTGATTATGAATATTTTGGTGACGTCTTGTCGATTCATACAACATATAGAACAAATAAGTATAAATTAATATGTGCTCCATTTGTTGGTATAAATCACCATATACAAAATGTATTGTTTGGCTTGGTCTTTGTGTCAAATGAAACTCAAAGTTCTTTTGAATGGTTATTTGCAATTTCACAGAAATAAGAAGCACCAAATCCACATTTCTTGAAGTAAACATATATATCTCCCATTATATAAAAACAAATGTGCAGTGGCAAGGAAAAGCCTCATCTTGCCTGATTCAATAAGAGGAGCTCGTTTCTGTGTTGTAAAAGAGAAACAGTGGACTCCGAGAGAGAATAGGGGAAGAGAGAGATTTTGAAATTTCCGAAATAAAAAAACTACGGCTGAGAGAGAGAGAATAGCAAAATTTTAAAAACTCAACCATGGTTGATATTTTTTGTTAAATAAAAAAAAAATTTACTTGACACGCAGTGCCACTTTAGATAACATCGACTTAACTTAAATGGTTCAACTCCATAGATCAATCCAAACCATAATTCCAGCAATCAACAAAGAGTAAAATACTCAATCTTATATGGATAAATAAAAAGCATATAACGTAAAATTAAAGATAGAATCTTCAGTAACCTCCTCTATGCATTAAATGCGAAGTTCACCTAAAATCGAAGCATCCAAGAAAGCTAATGAATCTCTCAATCCTCTGGTCTTGCAGCTTTTCACAGTCTCAAAATCTTTAGCCGGCAGCTTCTGGGACAGAACACCCACATGAAACTCAATCATATCATCATTTTCATCAACATCGATCCCATCTACAGACACCCAGAAGAACAATTTCTTAGCCTGAATGCCTGAAACTTCAGACACCGTCCCGTATCCCAGCTTCCCTTTGACGATTTTATCATAGTAAACAGTCTGACCACCGAACTTAACATAACAAGGGTTTGAACTGAGCTCGATGGTGAAGGAATTGTCCGCGTTTGAAAGGGAATACGACTTGATGTCGCTTGGTAGGAGTCCCTTCGGAAGGTTGTACAAAGGGAGGAGATCGTGGACATCTGTTTCGGGAAAAGAGAAGCGTATTAGAGAGAGGATCAAGAGAGAGATCAGTGCAATTTCGTGTTGGGATTTGGAAGGAATGGCCATTGTTGAGACTGAGAGAGAGAGAGAGAGCGCTCTTATAGGAGAGAACAGAAAGGCGTTGGATGAAGTAGATTTGAAGGATGCTTGCCGTTTTTTTGTTTACCCGAGATATTTGTAGATAAGCCGGTTTGGGAGTCATTACACCTTGTCAAGGCTCAAGGGTCGGGTTTGGTGTGGGTTATGGAACTGGCGATCTAGGTTAAAGTCCGATTCATCAATTTCAGGTACAGTTCGACTTTTTTATTTTTCAAAAAAAAAAAATTCTTTTTTTAGATTTTTTTTACAAAAAATTAAAATTAAATTAAAAGGAAGACTCACACAATTGAAATTATAAAAACTATATCATATATTTCATTATCTCAATAAAAAATTTATTATATTTCTTCAAAAAAAAATTATATTACTTTTCAACTTTCAAATCTTACATAAAAAATATACTACATTTTATTATATTCAATCATATTCACTCGCATTTCTTCTCGTCGTCTTTCTGAATGTTCTTTCGTTTTCGTCTTGATTTTCTTCATCACTTTTATTATGTTGTATTCGGCTAGCGACATTTGACCAATTATTGTGCAATATCGAGCTTTCAAATTTTCCAGACTTAAGTTAAAGTCATTCATTCAATGTATTTCCTCCAATACAAAAGATTGTTTCACTACAATCGTTGAAACGAAGCAAGCTAGAATTTTTTTTATATGATTGACAATATTGGATATATTGGTTTTTTTTGTGATGACCATAGCAAAATGTCGAAATTTTTATCATCTGCATCACTAAAATAAAAAGTAATGGCAAAAAAATTCTCAAATTCATGACTGGAACTTGAAGATCCTCGTTGAAATTTCGTCCGTTCTCTAGATAAAAGTTGTGTTTTAGTAAGTTTATAAGTAATGTTACTAGTGGTAATTAATTGTGTTTTATGTGGAACAATTTGTCCACCATATTTGGTGTTATACTTATTATAAATTTCATATAAATAAGTTTTAATATTAAAAAATCATTGAGATATTAGTAACCATTTCCTTCAGGGTATAAAGATTTATAATATAATATTAACATTTCTTATAAACTATCTAATTTAAGTCTATGATCTAAAACAAAAGCACTTAAAATATTTCAAGAATTTGTAAAAACTATTTTTTTTTTCCATTTTTCTTTCATGACATAAATATATGTAACTAAAAAATCATTATTAGAATTAATATGTTCACTAAAAATAGATGCAATATTGTAAAAATGTGTTAAAACTAAATGATAAGATGGATAATAAATACCATATAATTGGTCATTAGTATCATTAAAAACTTAAAATTTCACAAATACTAGTGTTTTTATTCCATTGATTTGAAAACAAATAAATATCGCAAGGTTGAAAATGATGAAAAAATATTCGTAATAAATATTTTATATTCATACGACGCTAATAACAATTTATATGTTGAATTCCAACTAGTTGGAACGTCTCGTACAAACCGTTTAGGCATCATACCATTTATTTTGCAAGATTTACCCCATTGTTTCATAACGTAGGGATGTGGCCATAAATAATAAATTATGTTCCTAATTAGTCGAATATGTTTGGATCAATTAAGGGTTTTGGTGTTAAATAAATTTAAGGCATAACTGAACTACGCTAAACTGAAGTAACCAAATCCACTAGATAAATTGAAATAACTAGACTGGACTCATTCAAGACCAAAATGACATAGTATAATACCTATCAGTTTACCAAGTTTATCAGTCAAGGAAATCTTCTTACATTCTCAAGAATATCAATTTACGCCTAAGAAAGCTAAATTAATGTTTGGAAAAGTTTTTTTTTACACAAAAATGACCGCAACAGTATACAATTGTCAGAGAATAATGACGTGGATAATTGACAAACCAACTGACACTTTCTTTTTGGAACATATCTATTTTGAATCTCAAGACCGTTGGATTCAGAGTCTATAAATTGAGAAGGAGTTTAGTTTAGTAAAGCTCTACAACTTTTACAAAGATTCAATCATTCAATCTTTCAAGTATATGAACTAAACTAAATCAGTTGAGCACATTTTACAAAGATCAATAAGTTGAAACGTCTATTACTTGTTTTTTTTAAATATATTATATTTTTTTTTTCTACTTGCTTCCGCTGAACCATACTATACATATATACATATTTTTTCACCATTTAAAATAAAACAACAAACCTATTATTTAAAAATCCAAAACAAGCAATGCAAAACAAAAAAAAAAATATCGTCCAAACCTAAAACTATCATTTTTAAAAAATACCATAAACTCTTAAATCCTTTTAAAAACCACTCAAAAACATAATTGTTATAAAATATTATAAATCATATTAATGCGGAAAAACTAGCAAATGTCCTCGGGTTATGTGCACTATCAGTCCAGCTAGTCCAACCATCAAGTCCTCCAAAATCATTAAAATTATTCTCACTGGCCTGCATCATTCACGCCTAATGAGTTTATTCAGCAAACCTTAACCATGATAACAACCAGTATATTTATACATTCGCAAGCAACAGTGAAAGATACATTTAATAAAATAGTTTTTCGTGAACATGCATAAACTTTAAACCTTTTACCTTTCAACATATCCTTTTTTTTTCATCATACACATATATTTTGCCCTTATATTGAAATCAGATCATTAATTGTGACTTTCTTTTCAGCTTTTGGTCGACGGATCCATCTACGTATAACCATTCTACCAGGCAGCGAATACATCAGCAACATCATCATATATTTTTGTATTAATCACAATCAAGTCACCTGCTTCAACCTTTCATTATATTCATCACTTATAAAAATTAATGCATATATATAATTTTTCTTTTAAACCAAGCATGCATGCTACACTTTTTTAGCATTATTGTTTCACAACATAAGATTTCATAAATTTTCAAAATAAACATTTTAATTTTCATTGCAGCATTCAGGGCATTCAGGTGTAAAATGACTGTTTTGTCCCTGAAACCTTAACTTTCTCAATTTACCCTTACACCTTAAAACGACGACCCAAATCCAACAAAACTTAACATGAAAATTTAAAATACATTCATAAAAATTTCTTAGATGTAAACTTAGGCTCCTCGACTAATTTTCCAATTCATTTTACAACTTCAACACATCCCCATTTTAACCCGAATCGACTCGAAACTTAACTAAACTTGAACCATAGCTTATTAACACCTAACCATACCCTATGCAACCCAAGCCAAGCCAATTAAAACCCATAGAACAATCCTAGAAATCTACTGATTTTCTGTCTGTAACCAAACGAAACCCTAGCCTCACAACCTTGCCCCCTCCGTTCCTAGTCCTTAACCAACAAAACCATCCCCTATGCAACCTTCCTAGGATCATGACCGAGCCCTTGACAATCTATTGGCCCAGACCTAACGAGCTACGCCCCTGCAACCCTCAAGCCCGTCGACCAGAAGCCTCGCACGACCCATATTCATGCCTACAACCCCTCTCCTTGCACCAGGCTTGGTACCAACCATTTAATACCATGTCTCAGCCCTTTTAAGACCCATGAACATGTCCTTACAGTATCTAGGAGTCACTCCCATCTAGGAAACCCAAACCGAAACCCTAACTTGCTTTTGGAACCCAAAAACGTTCAACTTATTTCCCCCTCTTTTCCACCCCTTAGGCCATGCCTCTTATGATCCTTAAACCGACTGAAAACCATCCCTTCCTTGGCCTTATCATGGCATCCCCTTTGTGAAACAAAAAAATGAATTTAAAGAAATGAAAATCAAATTTTTAACATGTATATGCCATAAAAATGAAAATATAAGAAGAGTATCATATTTTTCACGCAAACTTGATTAAACACACATAATATGGTATGAAAGATGAGTGAAGGAAGATTAAGGTGTGCCTTTGCATGTTTCAAGCACGAAATTCAATCCTTGACGCGAGGGACGTTGACGGAGAGACGGGGGAGAAGCTTGTTGCGTTTAATCCTTCAAAGTTCACGTGAAAAGGCTTTTGGACGTGTGTGTGTGCTCGTGTGTGCTGATGGAGGAAAGTCCTAGTGTTTTCTAGATGTGTGTGTGTGTGTGTTATGTGTGATGTAGGTTAGGGGTTTAAACCTCATGCTTTAAATAAACTATATGGTACAAGTTTATGTCCAATAACCTAGGTATAATAGGCCTATTAGAAAATCCAAAAGAACGCAATACAAAATTTGAACTTGTAAATCATCCAACCAAACCTAAAACTAACATTTTTCAAAATAAAGTATAAACTCTTAAATCTTTCAAAAACACTCAAAAGCATAAAAGTCACAAAATCTTTAACATAAAATTAAATTATTAACATAATTTTTATTTGCAGAAGACTAATGACGGTCCTCAGGTCGTGTGCACGTTTAGTCCAGTTAGATCAACCATCAATTCCTCCATCAATATCAAGCTCACCTGTAATGATCACACCTAGTGAGTCTATTGACTCAGCAAACCTTAACATGATAACAAGTAGTATATATATACATTCGTAAGCAACAGTGAAACTAGTTTTAATAAAATAATCTTTCATTAATATAAACTTAAACATTTTTCCTTTCATTATATCATATTTCCTCATCATATACGCATATGTTTATCTTTCATTAAATCATTTTTTCAAACCAAGCATGCAACATGTCTTTTAACATTAACGTTTCATCATAAAATTCCATTAACATTTGAAACAAACATTTTAACATTCATTACAGCATTCGGGGCACTGCTAGGACGTCTAACATTTTTTAGGTGTAAAATGACCGTTTTGCTCTTGAAACTCTAACTTCTCAATTTATCCTTAGAACTTAAAACGACGACCCAAATCCATCCAAGCTAAACATAACACCTCAAAATACAACCATAAATATTTCTTAGATGTAATGAAAGGTGTTGTTTTTAAGTGTTTTATTTCATTAGTTTTGTGTGTGTTTTCATTGTGTATGCGTACATTTCATATGCATTTTGTTCGTTTTGGAAGTAGAATATGCATATGATCGTGTCTAACTCATATGCGATGAATTCGTAGGCAAAGTGATCGGAGAACTGAAATCGGGACAGAAAGATGTAAGCCATAAGAAACTTGACAGAAATATCGGTGCTCGAGCAGTATAATCTTATCGCTCAAGCGTGAGTATGGATTTCCGGAAGCCTTGGACAGAAGAGTTGGCGCCCGGGCGGTAGAATCTTACTGCTTGAGTGCGAGGTGTGCCTTTCGAAGACTGGATTACAGAAGACTCGGTGCTCGGTCAGTGGAATCTTACCGCCAGAGTGGTACTCAATTTAGAAAAAAATATCGAGGATGATTTCTTGCCTTCCAGTAGAAGTTTCCAAGTATAACTGCACAAAGAAACCCTATGGACGAAAAACTGAAATTATTCAGAAGGCAATGAGCTTGGGAAAAAGAGAAAAAGCTTGGATCAAGGCCTGAAGTGAAGATTTGAAGATTTCCAGGCACCGTTCTTCGCATTTTCGTCACGACTCGAATTTCTAGTTTAAGTTCTTCTTGTTTAAACATTTTTTGTGATACCTTTGTCCCACATCTTAAAAATGAAAGATTTAAAATGAGTTTATAATGGCTTACAATGGACTTCTATAGCAACTTGGGTTAATCATTTTCGAAAAAAGAGGACGGATACGAAGTAGTTGCTATAGGGGCCCATTGTGCAGTCACGCAGCCGCGGGCCCGGGCTCGGGGCGTGACAGAATGGTATCAGAGCCAGGTTACCGGCATGGAACACCGAGAAAATAGTGCTATGCGGTGCAAAGTGCTACGTGCATGGGATCCACCTCTTGAACCTGCGGGGCAAAGTGCTACATGACGGGAGCCACCTCTTGAACCTGTAGGAGCCACCTCTAGATTCTCGGTGCTGGTGGATCGAGGGGTCAGGCCGCGACGAGGACGTCGTGTTCTCAAGGAGAGGTGATTGTGATACCTTTGTCCCACATCTTAAAAATGAAAGATTTAAAATGAGTTTATAATGGCTTACAATGGACTTCTATAGCAACTTGGGTTAATCATTTTGGTAAAGAGAGGACGGATACGAATTAGTTGCTATAGGGGCCCATTGTACAGTCACGCAGCCGCGGGCCCAGGCTCGGGCGTGACATTTTTTGCCTATTTTAATCATGACAGCTAAATTTCATTATTTGTTGGGATTTAAGGGGATCCTACCGCGAAACCGAGTTTAGTTAATTCATATATCGACTTTTGTTTTTTTCTTGATTGTGCTATTATTTTTATTGCGTTATTGAAGTGTAGCTAACTTTAATAACGATATCATATTGCGAGTGAGTAGCCCATGATAGGAAATAGTCGCGTAATCAGTGGATTTACAATTTGCATAGAAATATGAAGTTGGATACACGTCGATAGTCATAGCTCAGTAGGTCGAAAGTTATGAGATTTTATAGAACGACATGCAATTCAACTCTGATAAATAATTAAAGAAATTTAATTACATAACTTAGTCGAATTAGTTTGGCGTAGCTTAAGAGGGCATGTTCAATTGGATAGGAAATCTCGTCGAAAGCGTAGATCATTGTCGAATGAATTAAGTAAATTAGAGGGGTACGTAAACCGAGATTTCCAACAAATTCATTTCTCATTGAATCTTCAATAAACTATTTTAGCTTATTTATTTCATCATTTAATTTGTGAATCATTTTTTTTTGAGTTTTTATTTAATCATTATAGTAGTAAATAATCACCCAAATTATCGTTGCTAAAGATTTTAATAATTGAGAATAACAATTACGAAATACAGTCTCTAGAGAATGATACTCGTACTCTCGTACACTATATTATTACTTGACATCGTGCACTTGCGATTATTTTGAGCTTGAATTTTATAAATTTTTACTAAGGATTTCATAGTGCAAGTTTTGCTCGATCACGTAAACTTAAACACCTCGACTAATTTCCCAATTAGTATTTAACTTAGATTTACATCCCAATTTTGACTCGTATTGACTCGAAACTTAACCAAACTTGAACCAAAACTTAATAACACCAATAACATATACAACCCAAATAAATCAAATTAAGACCCTCGAACCAGCATAGGACACCTACTGAATTTTAGCCCCTATTTTTCGAAAACTCAAGTTTACATGCCATGCACCCTTCGACCCTAGCCATAAAGCAACAAGATCAGTCCCTATGAACCCTTCCTAGGACAATGACGGAACCCTAGGGAACCTTCTAGATGGAACTAAACACGCCTAGATTCCCAAGCCCTCAAATCCGATCGTCCCTAGCCAAACTCACAAGCCTTATGTCCCGATACCCCTTTTCTTCGAACCAACTGTCGTGTAGCCACCATTCGACCATCCTACTGCCCACTTAGGTCTGCTAGTCAAGCCCTAACAGCAGCTAAAGCCATGCCCCTCTAAGGAATACTAGCCAAACCCATAACTCACGTATAACCCATTTACGTTCCAAATTTTTCCTCTCTTGTCCAGCCCTTACCTATGCATCTAGGGACTCTTAAACATGTGGAAAAACATCACTTCAAGTACCCCTACCATGGAAGCCCATTTTTGCATCATTAACAAGAGTTTAAAAAAAAAAACTCCACTTTTATTCATATTTAGCCATAAAAATTTAAATACTAGTGTGCATCATATTTTCATGCAAGGATAATTAAATACACATATTATGGTATGAAAGATGTTTCAAGAAAGATTAAGGCGTGCCTTTGCGTATTTCACGCAAGAAAAACAACTTGCGATGCGAGGAACATTGGCGGAGAAAGATACCTCTGCGGATTTCCTTTCAAAAACATGAGTTTCCTTCTCAAATTTCGTGTGTGTGTTGTTTGGCTGATGAGAGAGTCCTTGTTGGATTCTAGGGTGAGGGTCATGGGTTATGATGGTTAAGGGTTTGTAGGCTTTATATTTTAATTAAAACACATGGTGCAAGCTTAGGCCCATTAACCCAATATATTAGGCCCATTAAGCCCAATAGGTAATATTTAATCTATTTTTGTTTAGGAAAGTTTGAGAAAATATTAGCCGATTTCTCAAAAAGTCCATATTTTTATTGAAAATCGATTACCAAATTAAAATACGACTCGGCGCATCAAAACACCTCATTTTTGAAAATTCTATTTAAAATACAACACACATTAAAAATAATTATTTAATAAAAAATTTTCCCTCATATGATCCTTAATCTATGTTCCTCGATTGTATCTCGAATAAACTTTCAAACACAAATACATTCTAACAGAAAACCCAATTTTAAACATGTAACATACACACCATAATTAATTCATGCCATTAAAACTATTTAATTAGTTATTTTCCATTTTCCTTAGATTTGCATCAGTTGGATTACGTCATCGTATTTTGGACCTTACAATTCCTCGCTCTCTTAAATGAAATTTCGTCCTTGTAATTAAAACTTACCGAATAACTTCGTGTAGCGACTCCTCATGTCCCTCTTGGTTTCCCAAGTAGCTTCTTCTTCCGAATGATTTAGCCACTTGACTTTGACCATTTGTATAACCTTGTTTCAGAGTCTTCTTTATTTCCTATCCAGATTTTGTATAGGTCTTTCCTTGTATGACATGTTTGGAGTCAACTGCAGATGTTCGTAATTTAGTACATGTGAAGGATTCGACATGTACTTATGCAGCCTCAAGATTTGGAATACATTATATACTCCAGCTAGTATCGGTGGCAACGCCACTCTATAGGCTAATGTTCCAGTCTTCAACAAAATTTCAAATGGTCCTATGAACCTCGGACTGAGTTTGCCTTTTAGGTGATACTTTCACGAATACGCGGTAACATACTGCAAACTCTAGTCCTCTTCATCGCTTGTCGGCGTAGCTCTTTTGTCGGCTTTGTGCAGTCTTCATCCTATATCAGATTTTAACTAACAGATCTGCTGACTTCTTGATCAAGTCCAGACCAAATTCCCCTCTTTCACAAACCTCGTCCCAATGTATAGGTGATCTACACTTCCTCCCATAAAGTGCCTCGTAAGAAGCCATTCTTATAGAATATTGGTAGCTGTTGTTATAGGTGAACTCAACTAGAGGTAGTTTCGGTTCCTAACTTCCTTGGAAATCAATTACACAAGCTCGGAGTAGATCCTCTAAAATTTGAATCACCCTTTCAGACTGTCCATCGGTTTGAGGATGGAATGCTATACTGAATAACAACTTTGTCTCCATCGCTGCATGTATAATCTTCCAGAAAGACGATGTTAACCTTGGATCTAGGCCAGAAACAATGGACCTTGGAATCCCATGCAGTTTGACTCTCTCTCGAATATATAGCTCTGCGTACTGTGTCATGGTGAATGTTGTCTTGATAGGTAGAAAATGCGCTGATTTCATAAGACGGTCAACTATTACCCAAATGGCATTGTATACCTTGATAGTCCTTGGAAATCCCATTACAAAGTCCATGGTAATATTTTATCATTTCCACTCGGGAATAGGAAGTGACAAGCTTTTTGGCTGGCTTCTGACGCTCAGCCTTAACTTGCTGGCATGTCAAACACGACAAAAAATGCAAGATGTCTCGCTCATGCCCGACCACCAATACAATAATTGTAGATCCTTTTACATCTTCTTACTTACAGGATGAATGGAGTACGGGGTATTGTAAATTTCTTTCATAATAATCTCTCGCAGTGAATCACCACTAGGAACCCACAGTCAATTTTGATATCGAACTATGCCATCCTCTCCAGAATACAACTTCCGACACTTAGCTTCATCTTTCAGTCTCCATTTTGCAATTATTCATCAGAAGACTGACCTTCTTCAATTATATCCCTTAGTGCCGACTAAACTGTCATAGTAGCAAGATTGGGGGCCTCGCCCCTAGCATATACTGCAAGCTCGAATCGCCAAATCTTGGACTGCAGTGGTCTTTGAAGTGATAATTGAGTAATGACTACTATCTTTCGACTCAATGCATCCGCTACTACATTAGCTTTTCCCGGATGGTAGCTAATATCGTAGTCGTACTCCTTTACCAATTCTAGCCATCTTCGTTGCCTCATGTTCAACTCTTTTTGGGTGAAGAAGTCCTTCAAACTCTTATGGTGGGTTAAAATCTTGCACCTCTCCCCATAAAAGTAATGTCTCCAAATCTTCAATGCAAATACTACCGCTGCAAGCTCGAGGCTACCTTGGACTCTTGAAAATTTTGGTTTAGCCCTTAAATTTCGGTCATATTCAAATTAGCCCTTGAGCTTTTTGGTTTTGCACTTTAGCACCTAGGTTTTCGAATTTATGCATTAATTGTCCAAGGTTTTCGATTATTCCAATTTTAAGCCTTAAAATTTATGTTTTGGTTCAATTCATTTACATTATTAAGGCTTATATTTTATGCTCAATTTCCATAATTTTCAATGTCGTCCCTTAAATCCAATTATAGTAGAACATGCAACCTAATTTCTTATAGGTTCTTCATTATCCCAATCAATTATTGTTGAAAACCAAACTCTAAATTCTGGATTTTGACAAACTGATCAACCAACTGATACGCGAAACTATATTCAGCAACTGGACTTAACAACTGAAATCAGCAGATCTAATAAAGAAAACCGATCAGTTGGAAACAAATCAGTTAATATATTCAGCAGTATGCTTTTAAGCTAAGCATCCTTCAACTAAACATGCCTCGGGAAATAACATTCAACCGACAAAGAGACATAGCAGACTGCAACTGAATATGAAACGCCGCACCTCAATCAATACGGCCTAGAACAACGCATTTCGGCTAAAGCAGTTAAGACGCCGCATTACCATAAATGAAGCAAACAATGACCAATGAATAATGAAGTGGCAATCAACGGATACAAAGATTCAAATATATCTCAAGTTACCGTTGGAAAGGAAGCTTATAAATATGACATAAGAACAACTGAATAAAAAAAGATCACTCTATTCAAAGCTTGCTGTTACTCTGCCAAAATCTTAGCTCACTCTTACTTGGTTTATTCGTAGCAGTTAAGGCTACAATTTGAGCTCACTAGCACTTTGTAATAATCGTTAAACTCGATAGTGCTAAGATTAGTTACGCACTGAGAACATTTTGTAATACTAAGAGTTTCAGCTTTTGGTAGTGATAAGTTCAAACTGAAGTGTGTCAGTACAAATCTTGTATTCGATCAAAGTATTTTAGTGGAAATCCTATCCTTGAAATAGAAGGAGTGACATAGGAGTAATTGAAATCTCCGAACATCCAGAAACAATCCTTGTGTATTTTATTTCAGTTTTGTATTCAATCTTTCATTCAGTTACTTTCCGCAACTACTATAGTTTAACTGATTGTCATTGACCAGCAAGATTCCGAGAATCAGTTTGTCACCAAACTGAACTCAAAATTCGAAAAGATCAATTTTAATTGTGAGTATTTATTCAACCCCCCTTCTAAACACTCTTGATACGTTAATCGATCCTATCAAGTGGTATCAGAGCGGTTGAATCTTGTTCTTGAATACTTTTGATCTATAAACTTGCTAGCATGACTTCATTCAACAAAGTTCCTATGTTCTCCAGAGAAGAATTTGATGATTGGAAAATCAGAATGAAGGCTCATTTAGCTGCACAAGATGATGACATGTGGTATGTCATAACTGATGGACCCATGAAGATTCTAAAAACAAATACAACAGTTGCCATAACATAAGGGGCACCACAAAGAATAGAAAAGCCCAGAGATGAATGGACAACTGAAGATAAAAGAAAAGCAAATATTGATAATGTGGCTAAAGACATTCTGTACAAAACGCTGGACAAAGTAACCTTCAGCAAAATAAAGATGTGTAAGTCAGCCAAAGAAATTTGGGAAAAGCTGATTCAGCTGTGTGAAGGAAATGATCAAACCAAAGAAAATAAACTTTCTGTTGCTGTTCAAAAGTTTGATAACATCAAAATGAAAGCAAGAGAATCAATGAACGAGTATGATGAAAGAGTAAGCAGTATCATCAATGAGTTAAATGCACTTGAAAAAGTGTATACTAACAAAGAGATTGCACTGAAGGTAATGAGAGGTCTTCCCAAGGAATAGGATGTCAAGACCATGGCAATGAGGGAGTCCAAAGATCTGAACCAGATTGAACTTCATGATCTGTTTGCTGATTTAAAGGCTTATGAATTTGAGCTGCAGAGCAGAGAAGGAGAACCATCTACCCCTGCAGCCACAACTGCTCTAGCTACTGTCAGAACAGAACCAATCAGTTCAGTCGAGAAATCTGCTGATCAGTTGAGCAGTGATACTATGTCATTGTTCATCAAAAAATTTGGAAGGTTCATGAGAAATAATCAATGAAACTTCCAGAAGCCATACCAAAGGAACAGCTCCAAAGATGAATCAAATGCCTGCTACAACTGTGGAAAATCAGGTCAATTTATTGCTGATTGTCTTAAACCCAAGAAGGACAATCAAGGCTTAACTGATAGAAGAAAGAAATCATATGAGCACAAAAGAAGACCCAAGGAAGATAAGAAGTCCTTCAGGAAAAAACATGAGGTACTTTTAGCTGAAGAAAACAAATCTAAATGGGCGAAAACTGACAGTGAGGAGTCAGAATCAGAAAGCTCATACAGCTCTAGTGATGATGAGGAAGTCAAGTGCTTGATGGCTAATGATGCAGAAGAAGAATCATCTAGCCAACATGTATTTGATTTCAGCTCAACTGATTTCACACGAGAAGAACTCATTCTAACACTACATGACATGGTAAATGAATATCAAAAGCTTGAATCATCATTTGAAAAAATCAAAGCAAAGCAAACTGATTCCACAGACAATAAACCAAAACTGATGAATCAGTTGATGGGTTGAGTCTAAAAAAGGGAAATTGCTGAGTTAAAAGTAGAGAGAAACAAAAATCAGTCATTAATCCAGAATTTGAGTCTTGAAAACTCAAAACAGATTGAGCTCATTAAGTCTTGGAACAAGTCATCTACTGCACTGAATGAGATGTAGAATTCAAAAAAAATAAGTTTCTGATAAAACTGGTTTAGGGTTCATGTAGTGACCCGTTCCAGAATCACCAACTAATCAAGAACTAAGCATGCAATTAACTTAATTAATAATAATCAGAGATAACAGCGGAAATATGGCCGACGACAATAGTTGTACAACCCAATCGAAATCAGAACAACTCAAAATATATTCGGTACAACCATATCGAATAGAATAGTACTGAAAACTAAACCAACCAGCTACTCACTGTCCTCCTCCTGCTCTTCCTGAGCCATCCAACCTGAGGCCTGCCCCGTGGGAATGGGGTGTCCAAGATAAACAAAACCGAGGACGTGAGCGATAAGAACGCCCAGTACAAAAGCATGAGTATACAAGCCTATATGAAATGCACATGCTAAGATATGATACCAGGGTAGTCAAGAAACAAGAGTAACAAAGGATCTCAAAATGCTCAGTCTAGAGGCGCCAAGTGGATAGTGCCGCGCGGTACTCCTCTGGGTCACTGCATCCACTACAAGAACAGACGTGGACCTAAAATGTCCCGGATCACCGAAGCCCTCCGGACCCGTCGGCCACTGTGTACTCTCGGTGTCCATGCGTCCACAAGACAAGACAGGGCTGAGCGGCCCCACAAGATATAGCTTATCTCGAAAGAGATACAGCTCAACAGTAAAGGCTATCTCGAAGGAGATACGGCTCAACATGAAATGCAACATGCATCATAAAACGTGACATAATAGCATGCATCATATGACATATATCAATGCACCACATAATCATGCAACACATATAAGGATGTATACTCGACCAGGATATCTCGGATAGTACTTTCGTACCTCTATTACAGCAAGCCTAGCCTTACGCAACACCGCTAATCAGGTCTAGAACAAGCCTACGCATCAAAAGCATACCCAATGAACAATACTACCATGCTCGACTAGCAAAACCAGTACTACCAAAGGTTTAGGGTTTACCTTCGTCCGTCGACAGCCCTTTGATGTCGATTGCCTCGTAACTCAGGCGTCGCTACGCTACCAATCCTGGCAGCTCTTGGCTATCGCTCGACCGACAACTAACCCTAGAAACCTTCCAAACCTCTCAAATATGAGACACAACTCAAGAATTTGCAATGCAAAATGAGGAAATTCGAGCACTATTTATAGGCTATGTTCGGATCCACCGAACCCACTTCGGAACGTCCGAACTCCTGCGTGTCCATCGGCTCTTGACACCTCATGATCGGATCCACCGAACCTACACTTCGGATCATCCGAACTTGCATGTAAACTGACGTGTCGATCAACTCTTGACACCTCATGATCGGATCCACCGAACCCACTTCGGATCGTCCGAACTCTTCGGTGCTACCGAACCATCTTCGGTCCGTCCGATCATGACCACGGTCAAAATTACACATTAAACCTTCTTAATCACCATTAATCCGTTAATTACCCAATTTGGAATTCGGGCTACTACATTCTCCCCCCCTTAAAAGATTTCGTCCTCGAAATCAGGCTTAGAGGATGAACAAAACGAAATAACAACATCGTTATTACATCTCAATTGTTGTTGAATACAACTGATATTTCGATTACAACTGAAAACACAAACATATACAAAGCATAACTCAAAAGAGCTCTGGATGCTCCGAACGCATACGACTCTCTAGCTCCCAAGTGGCTTCTTCAGTGCCTCTGCGCTGCCACTGAACTAAGACAAGAGGAATGATCTTATTCCGCAACACCTTGTCTTTGCGATCGAGGATCCGCACTGGTCGTTCCACGTAAGACAAATCTGAATTTAGTTGAACTTCAGAGGGATGCAAAATGTGAGACTCATCTGCTACGTATCGTCTCAACAAAGATACGTGGAACACATCATGAATACTTGATAGGTACGGCGGCAATGCAAGTCTGTAAGCCAAATCTCCCACGCTTTCCAATATTTCAAATGGCCAATAAATCTCGGAGACAGCTTACCCTTGAGACCAAATCTCAAAATCCTGCGAAAAGGCGAAACTCGGAGAAACACTTTCTCACCTGGCTGAAAATAAAGAGGTCGCCGCTTGGTGTTCGCATAACTAGCCTGTCGATCCTGAGCGATCTTAATCCGTTTCTTGATTATTGCAACCTTATCAATAGCCTGCTGGACTAACTCCGGTCCCTCAACATGTCGTTCCCCAACTTCATCCCAAAATAATGGAGTACGACAACGTCGCCCATACAACGCCTCAAATGGTGCCATACCAATACTACGATGATAGCTGTTGTTGTACGCGAACTCAATCAAAGGCAAATGATCCTGCCAAGCGGTTCCGAAATCCATCACACAAGCTCGCATCATATCCTCAAGTGTACGGATAGTCCTCTCCGTCTGACCGTCGGTCTCTGGATGATAAGCTGTACTTAAACTTAGGGACGTACCCAATACCGCCTGGAAACTACCCCAAAATCGTGAGGTAAAACGAGGATCTCTGTCACTGACAATACTAACTGGCACCCCATGCAAACGTACAATCTCTTGAATGTACAATCGAGCCATACGATCGAAAGTGAAATCACGGTTATATGGCAGAAAATGAGCAGACTTGGTGAGTCGATCCACCACTACCCAAATAGCATCACTATTCCTCGAAGACAATGGTAAGTGAGCAATGAAGTCCATCGCGATATGCTCCCACTTCCATTCGGGAATAGGTAAGTTCAACAATAATCCTCCCGGTCGACGGTGCTCTGCCTTAACCTGCTGACAAACAAGACACTTGGAAACAAACTGATAAACGCTGCGCTTCATCCCTTTCCACCAAAATCGTGTCCTCAAATCTTTATACATCTTGTTGCTTCCCGGATGGACACTCAACTTGCTTCGATGAGCCTGAGCCAAGATCTCTTCTCTCAAAGTATCATCCTCTGGTACCACAACCCGATTAGACAAACACAGAAGACCATTAGACTGATAATGGAAATTGCTCTCTCCACCAACCAATCGGGCTAATCTCTGAGTCTTGAGATCAGACATCTGTGCATCTCGAATCCGAGCGAACAAAGCTGGCTCAGATAAAATGGTAGCAACACGAATGCTCTCCATACCTTTCCGATGTTTGAAATTAAATCCCAAAACAGAATCTACATCCCAAAATCGTAAGCATCCTCTGATACCATAAATGTAGTGACCCGTTCCAGAATCACCTACTAATCAAGAACTAAGCATGCAATTAACTTAATTAATAATAATCAGAGATAACAGCGGAAATATGGCCGACGACAATAGTTATACAACCCAATCGAAATCAGAACAACTCAAAATATATTCGGTACAACCATATCGAATAGAATAGTACTGAAAACTAAACCAACCAGCTACTCACTGTCCTCCTCCTGCTCTTCCTGAGCCATCCAACCGGAGGCCTGCCCCGTGGGAATGGGGTGTCCAAGATAAACAAAACCGAGGACGTGAGCGATAAGAACGCCCAGTACAAAAGCATGAGTATACAAGCCTATATGAAATGCACATGCTAAGATATGATACCAGGGTAGTCAAGAAACATGAGTAACAAAGGATCTCAAAATGCTCAGTCTAGAGGCGCCAAGTGGATAGTGCCGCACGGTACTCCTCTGGGTCACTGCATCCACTACAAGAACAGACGTGGACCTAAAATGTCCCGGATCACCGAAGCCCTCCGGACCCGTCGGCCACTGTGTACTCTCGGTGTCCATGCGTCCACAAGACAAGACAGGGCTGAGCGGCCCCACAAGATATAGCTTATCTCGAAAGAGATACAGCTCAACAGTAAAGGCTATCTCGAAGGAGATACGGCTCAACATGAAATGCAACATGCATCATAAAACGTGACATAATAGCATGCATCATATGACATATATCAATGCACCACATAATCATGCAACACATATAAGGATGTATACTCGACCAGGATATCTCGGATAGTACTTTCGTACCTCTATTACAGCAAGCCTAGCCTTACGCAACACCGCTAATCAGGTCTAGAACAAGCCTACGCATCAAAAGCATACCCAATGAACAATACTACCATGCTCGACTAGCAAAACCAGTACTACCAAAGGTTTAGGGTTTACCTTCGTCCGTCGACAGCCCTTTGATGTCGATTGCCTCGTAACTCAGGCGTCGCTACGCTACCAATCCTGGCAGCTCTTGGCTATCGCTCGACCGACAACTAACCCTAGAAACCTTCCAAACCTCTCAAATATGAGACACAACTCAAGAATTTGCAATGCAAAATGAGGAAATCCGAGCACTATTTATAGGCTATGTTCGGATCCACCGAACCCACTTCGGAACGTCCGAACTCCTGCGTGTCCATCGGCTCTTGACACCTCATGATTGGATCCACCGAACCTACACTTCGGATCATCCGAACTTGCATGTAAACTGACGTGTCGATCAACTCTTGACACCTCATGATCGGATCCAACGAACCCACTTCGGATCGTCCGAACTCTTCGGTGCTACCGAACCATCTTCGGTCCGTCCGATCATGACCACGGTCAAAATTACACATTAAACCTTCTTAATCACCATTAATCCGTTAATTACCCAATTTGGAATTCGGGCTACTACAGTTCAACACTCAAGGAGAAATGTATCCAAATGATACTCAACCAAAGCTAAAAATAGACAAAGGGAAATACATTCACTTTGTCAAAATAGCAGTGGTACAAGAACAAATTGAGCTCAGTAAACTGATTAAGCAACCTACTGAGAATATGAACAAGGCTAGAAGATATGGGATTGGTTATAGTAAAAAATTCTCAACTGATTCACAAAGTCAGTCATCAAAGAGGTTTCACAAGAACTATTCGAATAGCTATTTCAATTACCATAACTGCAAGCCAGTTCAGAAGAGATATAGACTGAACAATCAGTTGAATAAAAATAAAACACATATTGTATCATCTGTACACTACACACCAAGCACACAAAAGCCGAGAAAAACCATTTGGAATACAGCTACTGGAAAGTCTTTTAGACTAATCCAAGTGTGGGTTCCTAGGGACTAATCAGCTCAGGACCCAAATAGATATGGGTACCAAGTTATATTGTGTGTGTGATTGCAGGTAATAGGTACAAACAAGAACTCAATATGGTATTTGGACAGTGGATGTTCGCGACATATGACAGGAGATGCAAGTGCGTTATCTCAACTGATCAAATACAGTGGTACAAACATCAGTTTCGGGGACAATTCCAAAGGTGGAACTGTGGGTAAGGGTAAGCTTATCCATGGTAACTTTACTTTTAAAGATGTTCTATTAGTAGAAAACCTGAAGTATAACTTGATTAGCATCAGTCAGTTATGTGACAGTGGATTCTCAGTACAATTTGACAAAAACTCATGTTCAGTCAAGATTTCAACTGATTAAATCATACTAACTGGCAAACGTTGTGGAAACACATATAAAGTCAGTTGGAATGATCAAACTTATGCACCAGTTTGTTTTATTGCTTCCAAATCATCTAAAAACTGGTTTTGGCATAAGAGCCTAAATCATTTAAACTTTAAATCCATTGCCTATCTGAGTAAACATGAACTTGTAACTGGTTTGGCCAAAATAGATTTTTCAAAAGAAAAACTTTTCTCAGCATGTCAGTATGGTAAACAAGTACGATCCTCTTTTAAAAACAAGGGTTGTAAATCTTCATCCCGATGCTTAGACCTGTTGCACATGGATCTCTTTGGTCCTATACCAGTCATGAGCTTAGGAGGAATGAAATACACCTTGGTAGTCGTTGATGATTTTTCAAGATTTACTTGGGTTATTTTTCTCAAATCTAAAGACCATACTGCTTCGCAACTAATAAAGCTCTTCAAAAGACTTTTCAATGAAAAATCAGTTGGAATTGATCGAATCAGATCTGATCGAGGAACCGAATTCATCAATCAAACCCTTTCAAATTTCCTAGATAATACTTGAATTAAGCATGAGCTCTCAGGAGCCAGAACTCCTCAGCAAAATGGTGTAGCTGAGAAAAGAAATCGGACTCTTAAAGAAGCTGCTAGAATAATGCTAGCTGATTCTGGTATTTCTCAAATATTTTGGGCAGAGGGAGTAAACACTGCGTGTTACACTCAGAACAGATCAATGATTAATAAGAATCATATGAAAACACCATATGAGATCAGGCATGGAAGAAAAAGTATAATTACTTATTTCAAAATATTCGGCTGCAGATGTTTTATTCTTGATAATGGTAAAAATTATTTAAAAGCGTTTGATGCTAAATCTGCAGAAGGAATATCTCTTGGATACTCATCAGTTAGCATAGCCTATAGAGTTTTCAACAAGAAAACCCTAAATGTTGAAGAATCTGCTCATGTTGATTTCGATGAAACTGAACAAACTGATAAGCCAACTGATCAAGTTGAGCTAGTTCATCGATTTACAGATATCAGTTTGTAAGATGATGACAAAAATGAAAGTCATGGCAATCAAAACATACTTCAAACACCTGAACCAGAAGTACTGGACCAATCAGATGTGCAGGAAGTCGTTGCTGATGATCAGTTGATAGAGCATAATGATAACATTCAAATACCAGTTGACGAAGCACCAACTGAGACTGAAAACTGTGTTCAGTTACCAATTGAAGAAATTGCTGATACAACAAATACTGAGTACAGATGGAGAAAATCATATCCACCTGAACTGGTAATAGGAAATCCATCTGATCCAGTAAGAACTCGCAATCAAATACTAAATTTATTTATCTATTCAGTTTTTGTTTCACAACTAGAACCGAAGAAAACTGATGAAGCTCTTGCTGATCCTAACTGGGTAAATGCAATGCAAGAAGAGCTAAATCAGTTCACTTATAACAATGTCTGGAACTTATTTCCAAGACCAATTTCAAAAACTATTTTAGGTACAAAATGGTTATACAGAAATAAACTGAACAAGGATGGTTCAGTTAGACGCAACAAAACAAGATTAGTGGCAAAAGGATATAGGCAAGAAGAAGGAATTGACTATGATGAGACATATAATCCAATTGCAAGACTGGAAGCAATCAGAATTTTTATTGCTTATGCATCACACAAGAACTTCAAGGCCTATCAGATGGATGTAAATAGTGCATTTCTGAACGGTCAACTACAAGAGGAAGTATATGTTGAACAACCCCCAGGTTTTGTAAATTACAACTTTCCTGATCATGTATATCATTTGAACAAAGCCTTATATGGTCTTAAACATGCTCCCAGAGCTTGGTACGAAACTCTTTCAAAATTTCTAACAGATCATGATTTTTCTCTTGGATCAGTTGATAAGACCTTGTTCAAATTTGCTAAGAATGATCACATTTTATTAGTTCAAATTTATGTTGATGCTATCATATTTGGGTCAACTAATCCCAAATTATGCGAAAAGTTTGCTACGCTAATGCATGATAAGTTTAAAATGAGCATGATGGGTGAACTGTCATTCTTTCTTGGACTACAAGTGAAGAAACTGGAGACTGGTATATTCATCAGTCAAACTAAATTTACAAAAGAGCTACTGAAGAAATTTGGCATGGAATCATGTTCAGCTGCAAATACTCCCATGAGCTCATCAGTAAAATTGGACACTGATCAAGGGGGAGTATCATTTGAGGCGACGTTATATCAAGGTTTAATAGGTTCATTGTTGTACTTAACTGCCAGTCGTCCTGATATTGTATTTGCTGTCTGTATGTGTGCTAGATTTCAAGCAAATCCTAAGCAATCAAATTTCTTAGCTGCTAAAAGAATTTTGAAATATCTTAAGGATACACAAAATGTTGGGTTATGGTATTCTAAAGCGTCTACTTTCAATTTAGTTTGATATTCAGATGCAGATTATGCAGGATGTAAGCTTGATCGTAAAAGTACAAGTGGATCTTGTCAGTTTCTAGGAGACAGACTGATCTCTTAGTTCAGCAAAAAGCAGACATCCATAGCTACCTCAACAACTGAAGCAGAATACCTTGCTGCTGATAGTTGTTGTGCACAACTGATCTGGATCCAACAACAACTGAGAGATTATGGAGTAATTATAAATGAATCGCCCATATTTTGTGACAATACGAGCACAATTGCCATCACCTATAATCCAGTTCTTCACTCAAGGACCAAGCATATAGATGTCAGGCACCACTTCATTAGAGATCATGCTTTGAAGAAGGACATTACACTGAAGTATATTTCAACTGAGCAACAAGCAGCTGACATATTCACCAAACCATTACCCAAGACTTAGTTTTCTTACTTTCTCAATATTCTTGGTTTAATTGACTTGTCTTAAAATTATTATTGATGCTGTTTTACTAATAAAATTATTTGTAGAAAATAATAACACAACAACAAATTGGAAATGATACTTTATTAAGAATAAAATCGATTCCATATTACAGAAGATAACTTAGAACCAACTGAATCTTGTCATTCTGTAATCAAATTATTCAACTCATAAATCCGGATTCTAGAAAATGATTCAGTTGTAGAAATCTTCTCAATCACATGCCATTTCTTCCATAGCATTGCATATAACAGAACATTGTCATCAACCAGGTCTGTAACATGCCTGACTTCAAAACGATTAATGTATTTTCTTACTGTTGCTGCTTGAACACGAGAAGGAGAAGCACCACTACTACTTATCCTCTGCAAATCATGAATCTTGAACCATGTTGACATCACTTTCGTCAAGACATATTCCTTCATCGTTTTATTCAACTCTTCTAAATAAGGACTTAAATGTTCAGTAACTTGAATATGCGTACTGCTGCATGCATTGGAATTACTTGAATCCGACATATTGAACTGTTATTGTCTCGCATTTTACCTCTATCGTCTTATTTATAGACAGATGACATTAAATGTTGAAGAAACTAAAGAGTCTGGAGTCAACCGAAGCGTTTTTCTCATTAACCCAGGCTTCTTATTTATCAGTTGTTCATTATCAACTAATATCAGTTTGTCATTTATTACTTAATGCTTAACTGATTTCAGTTCATAGTCAACTTATATAAGTTAGTCTTTCATCAGTTCATCTGTTAAAGTTCGCAATTCATATATAACAACTGATGAAATTTATCATTGGCAGGAAAGAGAAAAACAAAGTTAAGCTCATATAAATACTTCATTTAACCATAAACGTTTGCACGGATTACATCATCATATTTTTCCTCTACAACAATTATCTACATTTTCAACCAAGTGGATAAAGGTGCGGTAGATGTCTTGACAAAGCTCTGAGAAATAGCTATGCACTTAAGGATTTTCAGTTCGTTTCGAAGCATTAGCTGATAGATATGACCATCCTTAAAGATGTCCACCCACACAAATATGTTCAAGTGCTCCCGCACTTTTTTCAACTCTGCCACAAGTTCGGGAGTGGTAGCCTCTCCAGTATTATACATGAAATCAAGCTTCTGTAACTTTTCCCAATAGTGAAGACTCTTATAGAATACTCCATCTTCTATAACATCCTTCCTAGTCTCCAGAGCAAACGGCGAAGCACTCGAGCTACTCGTATATGCCATTCTTTTTGTCTTGAATATTTTCACCAATATGACTGAAACTAACCGTGCCACTTCTATTTATAGCCGAAAATCATGGAAGCTGAAGGGCCGTCAACGTTTCAGCAAAAGATAATCTTTCTAATCTTTAAATTTGTTTTAAATCGACACTTTAATTATTCTATGCACCAATTAAGGGGGAATATCAGTTTTGAAGAGGTTAACTGAGAGGACAATTGTTTGTGAATTCTCAACTGAAACGAATCAGTTTCCCAACTGATTGTTCAGCTGGATATTTTACAAATCTTCTCACATAAGTTAACAAATTAAAAACTTATTATATTCCAAATCAACTGACGTGGCATATTTTAAACCGCTCATTTTTTGCACACACGCTTACAGCACAGGTACACATATTTTTATTCAAATTTTTTCATGGACTGACACGTGTCCCGAATTTGAACAGTCACGTACAAATATACTATGCCCGCTTCAATTCAGTTTTCCTTCTTACGAATACAATCAGTTCCTAAGAGCATACTAATTCCAGAGCTTATCTTTTACGAATTTCAGATCATTTTATCTTTCGAAATGGCGAATCAAATCCCAGCTCACGTGTTGAACGCTATAGCCACTGATTTTGACTCAGTTTTATCAGTTCAAGAAGCTGAAGTTAAGAACGTCTTTCTGAAGATTGAATCTGCTGGTCTCAGGATGTTTTTGGGACAATCTTCGCAGGAGATATATCCCAAGGAAGTAAATGAATTCTATCTGAAGGGGTTTGTCACTACTGATGAAAGTATCTCTGTGACTGTCAATGATCAGCTGTTGATTCTATCTGAAGAGACCTTCGGAGAAATTTTCTCTTTGCCAACTGATGGGTACGTCAGATTCTCTGAAGTCAAAACATCTGACTTTGAGGAAATACAATCTTTGATGTCTGCTGATAGGCGGAAAATCAAAGTTTCCGATCCAAAGAAAGAGCTGAAATAAAAAATTCAGTTATTAGCCGACATTGTGGCAAAGAGCATATTGGCTAAGGCCGGCTCTTATGGTGCCCTTACTCTTGAAAAATTCCCAGTGATGACCATCATCATGGGAGAGAAGAAAGCTAACGGGAGGCATATTATTGTCAATATTCTGATGAATATGCTTCAATCTACCAAACAATCAAGTGGCTTTGCTATTCCAATCAGTTATCTTCTGAAACTAAAGGGATTGATAGCTGACGATGCTGGAAAATCATCAACGTTCAAGGTATTCACTGCCATGAACATCTTGCTGCCAAAAACCAAACAGGAGGTTGGGACACAACCACCTGCTCCAACACCAGTCAAGAAGGCCAAAACTTTGGCCTAAATGAAGACTGCAAAACGAAAACTGATTATCAGTGAATCAGATTCGAAGAAAACTCCTTCTCCTAAGCTTATCAAGAGACCGAGGACACAAAGAACTAAACCAATAACAGCGGTGGAATTCATTCCAACTGAGAAATTGACTCAATCACCTGCCCAACAGCCTATTCAGGCTATCCCTTTGCAGGTTGTTCCACCTGATGATTCAGTTACTGAAGAAAAGGCACCCGCTAAAGTAAGAGCTCCCTTGAATCATGTAAATCGCCTTACCATTTTGCCTCCGGTCAGATCTAAAGGCATTATATTGAGGGAACCAGAGGTCACCACTCACTCTGGTTTGGATATTCCTCACATTCTCACTACTGAAAAAGGAAAGGGCACGCTAGTTAAAGAGCCAAGGCCATCTAATGCCATCCAAACTCACATTGACCTGGTTTGGGAATAGGTCAATGCATTTGCCACATCGAAACTAAAATTGTTTTAATAGTTGGAAGAGTTTTAGGACTGAGATTTTTGCCAAAGAGCTGAAGCACAAATCTCAACTGAAAAAGTTTATTAAACTTGAAGCTATTGTGTTGAAAAAAGTCAAAGCTGCTACTATTTCCCAGGCATTGGAGAGGCAAAAATATTTCCTTGATCAAATTCGAGCCAAAAAGCTGACTAGAATGGTTGAAAAGCTGAAATCCAACTACAATCCCATAGGTCCAACTGCATATCATGATAGAGCTGTGTTCACCCAACTTGACTCAGATCTTAGTGGCCTACAAAGGGAAATCATATTTTGGGAACAGGATCAGGAATTGGTTCTTCCTGAAAAATCCTCCTGTTCAAAAACAGAAGAAGATATATTCTCCTCCCAGCAGAAAGAGCCACCTCCACAACCGGTTTCTGAAGAACCTGTTCAGGATATGCCACAATCATCTGCTGATAAACACATGTATTCCAAGGCTGAATTAACTTTTTCCAATATTGATGAAATCATTCAGACAGTAGCGCTGGAAGATCAGCTAGAAGCAATAAATCCTGAATCAGTTGCTCCTTCGATTGAGCAACCATAACAAGATGTTCAGATATCATCTGAAGAACCACTTGAGCCTCTTGTTGCTGAAGAATTAATTCAGCAAGAAATATCTGCTGAGACTGAAGAACAAACTGAAGTGCCCATCCAAACTTCAGAAAAAGAACTAACTGAATAGGAGGAAACTCAATTAATCATTGAAAATTTTCTAACTGAAGAGCAAGCCCCAGATTTGGTGCAAGACAACAAGAGGCACAAATTTTTGTATTTACAACTCAGACTGCAGAAGAAGTCATTGAATCAAAAGTCCCTGATCTTACAACTGCTGAAACTAAAGTCCAGAACAGGATTCTAGTAATTTCTGATCAAGTCTCTAAAGATCAAACACAGGGAACATCTGCTCAGTCACCTCTTCTTCAATCAACATAAATGGATCTTGTCCTTGATGAAATCCAGAATATGCAGCACAATATGCAGCAGATGATTATTGAAATCAAGAAAATTCAATACACACAATTGTATCATACTGTCAAATTGGATTCTTCAATGGAATTTGATTCAGCAAAACTGAAAGCCATTCAAGCAACCATGAAGTCTCTTACCCGAACTGTGCTTGAGATGAAGATTAACAGAGGTCCAGCTCAAAGTCTCTATACAACTCAGGATATAATCAGTCAACGAGTTGAGCGATTGGAAACTTCTGTTTCTAATAAAAAGGAATTGCTGCAGACTTTTTTACAATCTGCTGTCTCAAGTATCTCCTCAGATGTCAAAATTATTTCCACTGAAGTTCAAAGATTATCTGTGAAGATGAATTTGTTTGACAAAAAGGGGGAAGAAATCAAAGAGCATCTTGAGAAACAGCAGAAGAAACCATCTCATTAAAAAGCAATTAATCAAATTATTAGATTCAGCTGTTATTGAATCAAGACCTCTATCAGTTCAAGAAATTCAGATCTTATTTTATCCACATAAAGTTCAGTATTCAGTTATTATTATTTGCTGAGTTTTGTCAAACACCATAAAGGGGGAAATTGTTGAAAACCAAACTCTAAATTCTGGAGTTTGACAAACTGATCAACCAACTGATACGCGAAACTATATTCAGCAACTGGACTTAACAACTGAAATCAGCAGATATAATAAAGAAAACTGATCAGTTGGAAATCAATCAGTTAATATATTCAGCCGTATGATTTTAAGCTAAGCATCCTTCAACTAAACATATCTCGGGAAAGAACATTCAACCGACAAAGAGACATAGCAGACTGCAACTGAATATGAAACGCCGCACCTCAATCAATACAGCCTAGAACAACGCATTTCGGCTAAAGCAGTTAAGACGCCGCATGACAATAAATGAAGTAAACAATGACCAATGAATAATGAAGTGGCAATCAACGGATACAAAGATTCAAATATATCTCAAGTTACCGTTGGAAGGGAAGCTTGTAAATATGGCAGAAGAACAGCTGAATAAAAAAAAAGATCACTCTATTCAAATCTTGCTATTACTCTGCCAAAATCTGAGCTCACTCTTACTTGGTTTATTCGTAGCAGTTAAGGCTACAATTTGAGCTCACTAGCACTTTGTAATAATCGTTAAATTCGATAGTGCTAAGATCAGCTACGCACTGAGAACATTTTGTAGTACTAAGAGTTTCAGCTTTTGTCAATGAAAAGTCCAAACTGAAGTGGGTCAATACAAATCTTGTATTCGATTAAAGTCTTTTACTGAAAATCCTATCCTTGAGATAGAAGGGGTGACGTAGGAGTAATTGAAATCTCCGAACATCCAGAAACAATCTTTGTGTATTTTATTTCATTTTTGTATTCAATCTTTCAGTCAGTTGCTTTCCGCAACTACTATAGTTTAATTGATTGTCATTGACCAGCAAGATTCCGAGAATCAGTTTGTCACCAAACTGAACTCAAAATTCGAAAAGATCAATTTTAATTGTGAGTGTTTATTCAACCTCCCTTCTAAACACTCTTGATACGTTAATCGATCCTATCAATTATCATAAACAATTTAACATTTCATTCAATAAAAGCAATATAACAACGTTAAATAACTAGGTTACCAGTGATTAGAGTCATGTCTGGCTTTTCCTCGGCTTCTTTAATGTGCATCACATAAGCTCTTCCCATAGTTGGTGCTTTCTTCTTTGGACAATCAACAGACTTATATCTCTCTTTCTTGCTTATGATGCGCCTATATGATCCCCACATGCACTTTCCATAGTGTAAGAGATTGCATTCTTTGCATAATGGCCTTTCTCCAGGTTTTGGTGCTTCAGGCTCTTGTCGTTTCTGTTGCCCTGACTTCTTCCATTGTCCTTGGGTCTTTTGTTGCCCTTGAGCTTTCGGAAGTCCGTAAATTGCCTCTTGACTGGCTGAGAGCTCTGCTGGTTGTGCTGCCTCTTGTGCTGCATATCAAAATCAATATATTTCAGGGCTTGCTCAGCTTGGACTGCACAAGCAGTTGCATCTGCATAGTCCACCGGTCGCATCATCATCACATCCCAGCGTGTAAGGTCCAGGAAATTTGAACTACATAACTCGAATGCATGCAATCTAGAGTTTTATTTAAATATGTGGTTAATGATTTTATGCATTTATTTCATGTTTGGCATGGATAGGTGATTGTTGTTTTTTAAAAGTTTCATGCATTAGAGTTTTAAGTTGCATTTCGCGCTTGAACGAGTATCGGAGACCAGGGATAATTAGGAAAAATATTTTTATTTAATAATTATTTTTAATTATTTAATATGAGGTGTTTTTAAGTATGATTTTTGAAAATGAGCATTGATTGGGTATTTTTACCCGTCGGGTTATATTGTTAGCTGATACGCAAATTTTATCGATTCAGAGGACTTTTTGAGGGTTCAGGCATTATTTTCAAAAACGTACCTAAAAGAAATATTTTTTGGGAGTGTTATTTGGCTTGTTGGGTTTGTTTTAAGGCTTAATGAGCTCAAAACCTTTTTAATCCACTTAATTTTTTATTAGGGCCGATTAGTGTGCAAATTTTCTACTTAAACCTAACCTAATCAAACCCTAAACCTAATACACCCCCTTAACCGCCCCTCCCCTCATTCAGTAGCCTCCATACCCACGTTTTTACAGAAGCATTAACAGCCTCTCGATTTTCTCCATAGTTCTTTCAAGCAAGCTTCTTCCCCGCCTCTCCGGTTCACGTCCGGCGCGTAGTTCTTTGAGTTTTCAAGCGTATAAATTTTAAGGCTATCTTTGTATCATCCTTTTGCTCATCATTCACGCTATGTATGCTGATATATGTATATTTTCATGCGAAATTCTTTGATCTAGCATGTACTATCGTTTTTGTGTGGTTTTACAAGGATTAATGCATGCCTTTTGATCATACCTAACGTTTTCTAGATTTGTGCAAGGGGCTGATGATTTTAGGTTGCTAAGGGGATTTTAATGTTGAAATTTATGGTTTATAGTGCCGGAGTTTGGTGAGGGTCGATATTTTGCATAGGCCGAAGGGTGCACCTTGTTTACTAGAGTCTGGGATGGCTAGATCGGATGATTTGGGTATAGCCTTGGAACAACCCTAGTGGGTCTGAGCCATGGCTTGGGATGGCTCGAACATGGCTGGAGTTAGTGGAGAAGCCGATCGAGGGTGAGTGAGCCAAGTTTGTCTCGGGTAGAGGTTCCTTGGTGGCTCACGACTGTTGGCTTGTTGCAACATGCATGGGCCTATGAGCTTGGGATAGGTCGGTCCGAGATGGTCCTAAGGTGGGCTAGGAAGGGTTGGTCCAAGGCTGGTCAGAGCCTGTAGGGCCTAGGGTTGAAAATATGTAAGTTTATGGTACTAGGGTTTGAAGATGTATTGTGCAGAAAATTCCAGCAACCTTTGGGGCTTGTTTCTTGGGTCATAAGTGGTGTGGAACAGGTGGTTTAGAGGCTTGTCATGTAGGATAAATTCATGGTTTAATTTGGGAAAAAATTACTTAAGTTTCAGGTTAATTCGGGTTAAAACCGAGACCCCAGTCCAAGTTTTAAAATTAATCGTATAAGTTTTTGTAACGAACTCGGGTTTACGTCTAAGCAACGGTTATTATTATGTTTTAGGAGTTTTAAGGAGTTAGGTTGGATTCTGTTTGAAATTTTGAGGTCCAGGGGTAAAATGGTCATTTAGGGTTCCCCGGGTCAAGTTTATAGTTCTGACAGCGCTCTCTTCAAAAATTTATCATGTTTTTAAATGTTTACTTATCACGTATATGATCTTTTTGGTAAATATGAAAAAAATACGTTGCATGTTTGGTTTTAAGGAAAATTACGTATATGCATTTTTTCATAAGTGATGAAAATGCTGATATTTTTGGAAGGATGAGAGTTGGTTGTGACTGAAGATATATGTATATGATGAGTTGTAAGGCCAAAGCTCAGTGAATACAGTCGCTGATGTCCCTGCCGCTGTGTACCACAGCTATATGTAGATGGATCCATTGAATATAGCTGATGCGATCGAGCTGATATTAAAGTCACAACTAATGAATTTAATTTGAATAAGGAAAATGAACAAGTATATGACAATATGATGAGAAGTTTTTGACACGCTATACTATGATATGAAATGTATAATTTTATGTTTCTTTTCAAGTTTATGAAACGTATTTTTAGTACGGTACTTTTCATTGTTGCATGTTATGTATATGTACTTGCTATTAACATTATAGGTGTGTTGAGTCTTTAGACTCACTAGGTGTGAATGATGCAGGTGAGCATTTTGATCAGGAGGTTGGAGGTGCCGAAGACTGAGTAGGCGGAGTTGGATGTGTGCACATGAACCCGAAGACCTTAATTTTTTCGCACATCACGTTTGTGAGATAGGAGTGGACATGAATAGTTTTACTAATACATTTTATTATGTTATTGGTTATCAGGATTTTCACTCGATCATATTTGTTTATTTTTAAACTGCAGTATTTTCATCTGGTAGATGATTACTATTATTTTTGAAAGGTGAAATTTTCAGCAGGGTTGTATGAATGCATAATTTATGAATTTTTTAATATAATCTTGTAAAAAAAAGATTTAGTTGCATTTTTAAGTAGTAGATGTTTCAATTGGTATCAGAGCGAGGGTCCTGTATAGGGTTGTGCCACCGCCAACTTCTGCAGCTCAGTCTTCAAACCTCAAGTGTGTAAGCTTATATGTTTTAAATAGTTTATTGCTATCACCTGCATGATTTCATGAGTTTCGGCAGCCCCTCTCAAAGAATTCCAGCAGCTTTTCATGAACTTCAGCAGCTATCCTACTCGACTTTTAACAAGATTTTTCAAAGGAACTCTTCCACGTCCCTCCGGTGCTCGTTCTACGCAATTGTATCAAGGTTTTTGATAGTAAATACACAAGACATGCCTTATACCTTTTTTTCTCTCATCAATATATGTTTATTTGTATGTTTATGAATGAAAAATATCAGATTTACCATATTGATTTGGATTCACATGATTTTGAAACAAAATATGCATATTCTTTGACATGAAGCTCACGTTTCTTGCTTGTGTATAAGAGGCTGTTAGATATCGATTTCTAGGGGCCGTGTCACGTCAAGATCAAGAGTGCCTAGGGCTGAGATCAGATCAGATCAAGTCTAGGTGAGAGGGGCAGATCGGTTGGGTCGTGTGGTGTACATATCGGCTAGATCAGGTGAAAAGGGAAGGGCAGCCGAGCAGGGCTCGTTCTAGGCTCTGGTTCAGGTCATGTGTGGTCATGTCAAGGCTTGGGATTGTCCACTGTCGGCTGGTAGTAAGGCTAGGCAAGGATCAAAACATGATGACAAGCAAGGTCAAGTTTTGTGGTAAGTTAGTTTACTTCTTGGATGAACCAAGTGATCCGACATATAGAGGTTGTAGACGTGGGTTTGGTAGGTCCAGGAGGGAGTTCATGGCTTGGTCTTGGTTTTAGGATATTTGATTAAGGGCTGGTGTAGAGCCCAAAATCATTACACGTAAAACCTATGCATGTATTCATTTTAAAATTATTTATTTAAGTTTAAAATGATTTTAGCGATGCATGATTGATGAATTTGCATTACTTTAAATTATTTGTGTTTATTTGATGCACGTTAAAACATTTTCCTTGAGTTTTACGTTTCAGTCGAATATTCGATGCGGAATCGAGGAAAAGAGACCGACGACGATTTAGGAGATTTTAAAAATGTGGTATTTTATTTTATGTCAAGAAAGAGGCATTTTAAATGATTTATTAAGTTTTTAAGCATTTTAAAGTCTAATTTATTTATTAAGTGATTTTTAAGATTTTAAAATTTCAAAGTTTATCACTTGAGTGTTTTATTCTAAATTATGAGATTTTTAGTAAAGTTAATAGTGGGTTAGTATTCTTAATTATCAAGTTAATTATTAATTAAACCCCTTAATTACCACTAACCCACTAACCCATTAACACACACACGTTACTCACTCATACACACATGCACGTATACAAATACACACACTTGGCCTATGCACACACACACACATATTTCATTTCATTTCATTTCTTTTGGAAGAGGTAGGGATCTTGGAGAGCAGCAGCAACCACCTTTTTCCCTCTCATCATTTCAGCAATTCTCGATCATTTTTGTAGCAAGAAATTGCGCCACAATTCGTCCCGGATCAACACTTGCATCTCTCCGCTTCGATAGTCGTCGTTTCGTGAGTATAATCTTCAAAGGCATGATTATTTTATTTTTGCATCGATCTTGTCGTAGTAAGTACTTTGATGTGTATTGTATAAAAAACTTGTGTATGTTATGCAAAAGTTTGAGCAAAAATGTTTAAAACGATTTTGGATCAAAATTTTAGATCTCAAAACCGAGTCTGCTGTCATTTTGAATACTGTGCATTTTTTGTGGATTTTCTGGAAACAATTTGAACATATAAAATGTAATACTATTCGATACCTATGATTTGACAGTAAATTTGTAATTTTTTAACAAGAAAAGAGTGAGTTATTGTAACGTACCGTACTTCTCATACTTAAAATTTGCGGAAAAATTAAAAATTTTCTTAAATAAAAACATCCACACGGTCGTCACCCATCATTCATAACATATCTTTAAAATCAACCATCACAATTAAAATTTGCTAAAAGAAAAGCTGTCTCACAACCAAACATAAAATCAGAGTATAAAAGTTTTCATGCTTAAAATCTTAAAATAACGTAGGCGGTCCTCGGGTCTAGCCTCCTACTCAGTCCAAGCCTGCCCCTTGGTCGCCATCTCCCGTCTCCCCATCGACATAGTCACCTGCATCGATCAAGTCTAGTGAGTCTAAAGACTCAACACGTATAAACTGGAATAACGAGTACTACATAATAAAATCACATGCAACTTTAAAATAGGACATACATAACTTGAAACTTGAACTTGCGTATTAAAACTTGAACATACGTACATACATACTTCAACGTGCCATAACTTAAACTTTTCATAAACATGCTGCATACTTGAACATACTTGAACATACATAACTTCATCATTTTGCGTAGAGGATGTTTCAAAGCAAGTGACCCATACATAATAAACGCCTGATCAGACACACCACAGTACTGGGCTGACAGGGACGTATCCACTGTCGCATACATGAGATCCCCGTTCATAAACGGGCTGGTTGGTCCCCGTTCATAATTTAACGCTTTCCAACCACGATCTAACCCGTTCATAATTTAACGGGGCGGAGAGGTCCTCGGCCACGTTCACCGACTTCCAAACCCATTCATAATTTGGTCACAAGTCAATTAGCATACCTCAAAAACTTAAACATATTTTCTTTGCACGTCAAACATATTTACTTGGCGTTGAGGGATTCGTTGGGCTTCGATCGGGGCCGTTGCTGCACATACTGATCATGGATTGACATGCTTAACTTGCATACTTAGACGTAGGTAAATCATGCTCACTTACGAGTTCATTAAATTCTTAGGACGTTCTACAATTCCCCATGACTCGACTTTGTAAATCATTGTACTAACCCATGACGTCTAACCTCAAAGCATAATAAATTTTCCTTCCCCAAAAATGAAGGACACGGACCCCGTACCTACATCCGTGTAGGGGTCCGTGTAGGCTCTGGACATTGACACCGAAGGAAAACAAAGGCACGGACCCCGTGTCAGGGTCCGTGTAGATACTGTAAAAGGACTACTCGGGAAGGGAAGGGGCACGGACCCCGTGTATGGGTCCGGAACCAGGTCCGTGTACCTACTGTAAAGACGCACCAAGGGAAAACAAAGACACGGACCCCGTGCTCAGGTCCGTGTGGGGGTCCGTCTGCACACTGTACGAAGAAACCTGCGAGAAAACTTATGCACATGTCTACACACCCAAATTGACACTTGAACACGATGATTCAACACCTTAAGGACACCATAACATTGCATAAAACTTATATAAACACTTCAAGATATGACGTCCACCATGCTACCCAATACAGCGCTAATTGGAAATTGACATCAACCGAGTTCCTACGACTTTAAACTAATTCAAACACCTAACGACGTCCAACAAAACCTTGAGACCTACAACAAACCTCAATACTAACATACTCATATGCAGCGACGATCGCCCGTCGATTTCCAACGAAGCCTGCAACATAAAACTTCAAAAATACAATGGTACCAAACTTTTCTTAAAATTTCAGTTTGAGCAGTCACACGAAAAATATCATACCTCTCTCATTTTTCGTCCAAAAATCTTGAATTTTATGTCAAATCGAAGGTATCGAAAAGTTCTACGTTTTTGCCGTTGAAAGTTTTCCCAAAATATGAACAGAAAAATCGCAGTTTTGACATGAACAGTAAAAACGAGTTTTAGATCTAAAAATTTTCCTTCGAGATTTATCCGATCCATGATCCGCTCAAACTACTATCATCATACATAACTTTTACGCATAACAACAACGCAATTCGATATATGACTTGATCGACACAGCAAGAACAGAATATACGTGCCTTTTTTATATTTAAAATACCGTAGCGACGACACCGAAGCGGAGATGGAGCGAGGCTAGATCGGTGACGAACGTGGCACCGTTTTCTTGCAATCAAATTCACCGAAATCTTGCTGGAAAAGCCTAGGGGAGGGGCGGCTGCTATAAGAGTATAGAACCCTAGTTTTTCTTTCTCTCAAAATAATAAAACTTGAATTGAGACTTGTGTGTGTGTTTTGAGCGCTACAGGTGTGTGTAAACGTGTGTAATTTGTGTGTGTAGCGTGTGTTTTAAAATATTATGAGACTAACTTTTGCTAATTAATAATTAACCTTACTAACCAAGGTGCTAATAAAAAGGTTGACTCAAATAACAATTCAATTAAAAATACTATTCCCACTCATCTTTAAATAAGGTCCCCTAATTAAATTAAAGTGCACACTTGCTAAACTTTTAAAAGTTTTAAAGTCTTAAAATTACCAAATAAATAATTTAGGCTTAAAAATGCTAAAACTCCATAAATTATTTAAAATGCCCCCAACTCAACTTAAAATAGAATACCACGTTTTAAATTGCCAAAATCGTCACCGGGTCTGTTCCTCAATCCCGCTTCGAATAATCGCCTGAAACATGAAACTCGACAAACGTTTTAACGTGCATCAACATAGACATGAATAATTTAAAATAATGAGCTTTCATAAATTATGCATGGATAAAACTCATTTAAACTAATTAAATGATTTAATAATTAAATGAATGCATGGGTTATACGTGTACTGAATTTGGGCACTACAGTTCCTCCCCCACTTATAAAAATTTCGTCCTCGAAATTAAGTCTTACCGAACAACTCCGGGTAGCGAAGTCTCATATCTGTCTCTGATTCCCATGTGGCCTCTTCCACTGATTGGTTCCGCCACCGAACTTTGACTAGCTTAGTCACTTTGTTCCGGAGTCTGCGCTCCTGTCTGTCGAGGATTTGAATCGGTCTTTCCTCATAAGATAAATCTGGAGCAAGCTGCAAGGGTTCATAACTCAGAATGTGCGAAGGATTAGCCAAATATTTTCTCAACATCGAGACATGGAACACATTGTGCACCCCGGCCAGATTCGGCGGAAGGGCAACACGATAAGCTAGTGTCCCAACTCTGTCCAAAATCTCAAACGGTCCAATAAACCTCGGACTCAACTTGCCTCTCTTCCCAAATCTCATAACACCCTTCATGGATGCTATCTTGACGAAGACGTGATCTCCTACGGCAAACTCGAGATCCCTCCTCCTCTTATCGGCGTAGCTCTTCTGACGGCTTTGGGCAGTCTTCATTCTCTCACGAATTTTGACCACCACGTCTGCAGTCTGCTGAACTATTTCTGGCCCAAGCTCTGCTCTCTCACCAACTTCATCCCAATGAACTGGTGATCTGCACTTCCTCCCATACAGTGCCTCATAGGGGGCCATACCAATGGATGCCTGGAAGCTGTTGTTGTAGATGAACTCCACTAGAGGTAGTCTAGACTCCCAAGCTCCTTGAAAATCAATCATGCACGCCCTTAGCAAATCCTCTAAAACCTGAATCACTAGCTCAGACTGGCCATCTGTCTGCGGGTGAAAAGCTGTACTAAAAAGCAACTTCGTCCCCATAGCTGCATGTAAGCTCTTCCAGAAGGACGATGTAAACCTCGGGTCCCTGTCGGACACAATAGAGACTGGGAAACCATGCAATCGGACGATCTCCCGGATATAGAGATCCGCATACTGCGTCATGGAGAAAGTCGTCTTCACTGGCAGAAAATGCGCTGACTTAGTGAGTCTGTCTACTATAACCCAAATGGAGTTCGATCCTCTGACTGATCTCGGTAATCCAACCACAAAATCCATAGTAATGTTCTCCAACTTCCACTCGGGAATGGGAAGTGGCTTAACCAATCCTGCTGGCCTCTGATGTTCAGCTTTTACCTGCTGGCAAGTGAGACATTCTGATACAAATCTACGGATGTCTCGCTTCATCCCTGGCCACCAATACAATAACTGTAGGTCTTTGTACATCTTGGTGCCTCCTGGGTGAATGGAATACGGAGATGCGTGTGCCTCTGTCAAAATATCCTGTCTGATCGAACCAACACTAGGCACCCACATTCTACTTCTGTATCTCACAATGCCGTCTGAAACTGTGTACATCACACTGCCCTTGGCTTCGTCTTTCAGTCTCCATTTCTGTAACTGCTCATCTGAAGACTGACCTGCTCGGATACGGTCTAGTAAATCAGACTTGACTGTCAGATTAGACAGCATAGGAGCCTTGCCATCACGATAAATCTCTAGACCAAACTTCTGAATCTCCGACTGTAGCGGTTTCCGAGCTGACAACTGAGCTACCACTGCCACTTTCCTGCTCAAGGCGTCTGCGACAACATTAGCTTTTCCCGGATGGTAGCTAATCTCGCAGTCGTAATCTTTCACAAGTTCTAACCACCGTCTCTGTCTCATATTCAACTCTTTCTGTGTGAAGAAATATTTGAGACTCTTGTGGTCGGTGAAAATCTGACATTTCTCGCCGTATAGATAGTGTCTCCAAATTTTCAGTGCGAAGACGACGGCGGCTAACTCAAGATCGTGCGTCGGGTAGTTCTTCTCGTGCACCTTCAACTGCCTGGAAGCATAAGCTATGACTCGACCTTGCTGCATCAATACTGCGCCTAACCCGAGCTTAGATGCATCGGTGTAGAGCACAAATTCACCTTGCCCTGTTGGCATGGCTAGCACTGGCGCCGAAATAAGAGCTTGCTTCAACGTGTCGAAGCTCTTCTGGCATTCTTCACTCCACACGAACTTAGCATTCTTCTTGGTGAGTGAAGTGAGTGGCACTGCTATGGATGAAAATCCCTTAATAAACTTACGGTAGTAGCCTGCTAAACCCAAGAAGCTGCGGATTTCAGATGCATTCTTCGGCTCAACCCATTCCTTGACAGCCGCTACTTTTGCTGGATCCACCTCGATTCCACTGCCAGATACTATATGCCCCAAAAATGCTACCTTTTCTAACCAAAATTCACACTTACTGAATTTCGCAAATAACTTGCGACTCTGCAATGTCTGTAATACTGTCCTCAAGTGCTGGTTGTGCTCCTCATGGCTCTTCGAGTATATTAGAATGTCGTCAATGAATACTATGACGAATTGATCGAGGAACGGCTGAAATACTCGGTTCATGAGGTCCATGAAAATTGCTGGAGCATTGGTCAATCCAAACGGCATTACTAAGAACTCGTAATGCCCGTATCTGGTCCTGAAGGCTGTCTTATGAACATCTGCATCCTTAACTTTCAGCTGATGATACCCTGATCGAAGATCTATCTTAGAGAAAACTGTAGCTCCCTGCAATTGATCAAACAAGTCTTCGATTCTTGGAAGTGGGTACTTATTCTTGATCGTTACCTTGTTCAGCTCTCGGTAATCGATGCACAGTCTCATGCTCCCATCCTTCTTCTTCACAAAAAGCACTGGCGCGCCCCACGGTGAGAAACTAGGGTGGATAAATCCTTTGTCGAGGAGCTCCTGAATCTGCTGCTTGAGCTCTAACATCTCAGCTGGAGCTACTCTGTACGGTGCCTTAGAGATTGGCGCTGTGCCTGGCACGAGATCGATTGCAAACTCCACCTCTCTCTCTGGTGGAAGGCCGGTGACGTCATCAGGAAAGACGTCTGGAAATTCTTTGACTACAGGTACCTCTGATAAAGATGGAGTGGACACGTCAGGCGCTGAGATAATACTAGCCAAGAAGGCCTGACACCCCTTAGAAATTAGCCTCCTTGCCTGCATGCACGAGATCATGCGAGGGAAACTCCTCCATCTGGCTGGTTCAAAAAGAAACTGCTCCATGCCCGGCGGTCTAACCAAAACTGACCTCTTCTGAAAGTCGATTAAGACTCTGTTCTTGGTCAACCAATCCATTCCCAGAATGATATCAAACTCTGGCATCGGCAATAGGATTAAATCTGCGTATACCAGGTGGCCATGTAGTTCTAGATCAATGTCTCTGATCACACTGGTAGCCAACAGTTCTTCCCCTGACGGGACTGTCACCGAAAAGTTCACGTCTAGGCCTATGGACTTGAGGTCCAAATGATTAGCAAACGTCTCTGATATGAAGGAGTGAGTGGCTCCTGAGTCTATCAACGCGGTTGTGGATAGTCTCTCAATGAAAATGTTTCCTGAGACGCGTTAGCACAACACAAAACTAACTTATATCTCAAAATTTATACCATAAACCTTAAGCACAATAGAACTCAATAACCTTAGGTACACAAAGTATTAATAGCACGCTAATAATCCCAAGAAGAAAAATTCCACATGCAAGGCAATATAATACTGAGCTTAGGTAGAAAAGTTTACCAGTCAGTAGGGTGGTGTCTGGGTCCGCCTCCTGTGCATGCATGGAAAATACTCTGCCCTGGGTTGGTTGCTTCCACTGTGGGCACTCTTTCAGCACGTGATCTGTAGCCCCACATTTAAAACATTTCCCGGATCCCCATAGGCACTGTCCGGGATGCTGACGGTTGCACTTCTGGCACACTGGGTAAACAACGGGCCTCTGCGGCGCCCCTTGCTGCTCAACGGGACCCTTGCCCTTCGGAGGTCCCTGAAAAAGTTTCTTTCCTGGTGGCCCCTGATACGGTTTCTTAAAGTGGGGTCGCTGATTCTGCTGCTGATGGTGTGGCTGCGGTGGAGCCTGATAGGGCCTCTTGCCCTGCCTGTCCGCCTCAATATCCCGCTGGTCTTGCTCTGCAGCCAGAGCTCTAGAGACTGCAACTGCATAAGAAGTAGGGCCAGCTACCCTCACGTCACGGCGCAAGATCGGCCGCAAACCATTTAAGAAGTGCCTCAACTTCGCCTGGACATCATTAGCAATGAGGGGCACGAAGTGACATCCCCTCTCAAACTTCCTAACAAAATCTGCCACGCTATTGTCCCCCTGCCGCAACGTCATAAACTCGTTGGTGAGTCTGGTTCGTACTTCCTCAGTGAAGTACTTGGAGTAGAAAACTTCCTTGAAACCATTCCAAGGCAGCACCTGCAAGTTGACTGCCACAGATGCACTCTCCCACCATAATCTGGCGTCCCCTGTCAGAAGGAACGTGGCACATCTGACCCTATCTGCGTCGGTCAGTTCCATAAAGTCAAAGATTACTTCGATGGACTTGATCCATCCTTCAGCGACCATCGGGTCAGTAGTACCCGAAAACTCCTTCGGACTCATCCTCCTAAACCACTCATATACTGCCTCTAGTTGGGGCCTCGCCCCTGCGCCTGCAGCTGCCTGGTTCCCCGCAAACTGTGCGAAGAATTGTGTCATACCAGCACGCATCTGAGCCTGCATATCTGGTGGTGGAGGTGGTGGAGGATTGGCCCTCTCCTCCTCCCGATGCTCTCTGTTCTCATCTCTTGTTTCACGGTCGATCACACGTCTAGGAGGCATACTGTTCCAACAAATTACCCAACACGTAAACCCAACATGCATGTATGCAATACCAATATCATAAGATGCACGTAAATCGAATTTAAAACATAGACGTGCTGAAATCATGACTTAATGCATAATACATAGCATAACTCAAAACTTTAAAACTTACAGACTTGAGGTGTTACCTCGAGAGCTTCTTGCGACTGGCAGTAGGCATAACCCTTTACAAGAACACCGCTCTGATACCAACTGTAACGTACCGTACTTCTCATACTTAAAATTTGCGGAAAAATTAAAAATTTTCTTAAATAAAAACATCCACACGGTCGTCACCCATCATTCATAACATATCTTTAAAATCAACCATCACAATTAAAATTTGCTAAAAGAAAAGCTGTCTCACAACCAAACATAAAATCAGAGTATAAAAGTTTTCATGCTTAAAATCTTAAAATAACGTAGACGGTCCTCGGGTCTAGCCTCCTACTCAGTCCAAGCCTGCCCCTTGGTCGCCACCTCCCGTCTCCCCATCGACATAGTCACCTGCATCGATCAAGTCTAGTGAGTCTAAAGACTCAACACGTATAAACTGGAATAACGAGTACTACATAATAAAATCACATGCAACTTTAAAATAGGACATACATAACTTGAAACTTGAACTTGCGTATTAAAACTTGAACATACGTACATACATACTTCAACGTGCCATAACTTAAACTTTTCATAAACATGCTGCATACTTGAACATACTTGAACATACATAACTTCATCATTTTGCGTAGAGGATGTTTCAAAGCAAGTGACCCATACATAATAAACGCCTGATCAGACACACCACAATACTGGGCTGACAGGGACGTAACCACTGTCGCATACATGAGATCCCCGTTCATAATTTAACGGGCTGGTTGGTCCCCGTTCATAATTTAACGCTTTCCAACCACGATCTAACCCGTTCATAATTTAACGGGGCGGAGAGGTCCTCGGCCACGTTCACCGACTTCCAAACCCATTCATAATTTGGTCACAAGTCAATTAACATACCTCAAAAACTTAAACATATTTTCTTTGCACGTCAAACATATTTACTTGGCGTTGAGGGATTCGTTGGGCTTCGATCGGGGCCGTTGCTGCACATACTGATCATGGATTGACATGCTTAACTTGCATACTTAGACGTAGGTAAATCATGCTCACTTACGAGTTCATTAAATTCTTAGGACGTTCTACAATTCCCCATGACTCGACTTTGTAAATCATTGTACTAACCCATGACGTCTAACCTCAAAGCATAATAAATTTTCCTTCCCCAAAAACGAAGGACACGGACCCCGTACCTACATCCGTGTAGGGGTCCGTGTAGGCTCTGGACATTGACACCGAAGGAAAACAAAGGCACGGACCCCGTGTCAGGGTGCGGGTGAGGGTCCGTGTAGGTACTGTAAAAGGACTACTCGGGAAGGGAAGGGGCACGGACCCCGTGTATGGGTCCGGAACCAGGTCCGTGTACCTACTGTAAAGACGCACCAAGGGAAAACAAAGACACGGACCCCGTGCTCGGGTCCGTGTGGGGGTCCGTCTGCACACTGTACGAAGAAACCTGCGAGAAAACTTATGCACATGCCTACACACCCAAATTGACACTTGAACACGATGATTCAACACCTTAATGACACCATAACATTGCATAAAACTTATATAAACACTTCAAGATACGACGTCCACCATGCTACCCAATACAGCGCTAATTGGCAATTGACATCAACCGAGTTCCTACGACTTTAAACTAATTCAAACACCTAACGACGTCCAACAAAACCTTGAGACCTACAACAAACCTCAATACTAACATACTCATATGCAGCGACGATCGCCCGTCGATTTCCAACGAAGCCTGCAACATAAAACTTCAAAAATACAATGGTACCAAACTTTTCTTAAAATTTCAGTTTGAGCAGTCACACGAAAAATATCATAACTCTCTCATTTTTCGTCCAAAAATCTTGAATTTTATGTCAAATCGAAGGTATCGAAAAGTTCTACGTTTTTGCTGTTGAAAGTTTTCCCAAAATATGAACAGAAAAATCGCAGTTTTGACATGAACAGTAAAAACGAGTTTTAGATCTAAAAATTTTCCTTCGAGATTTATCCGATCCATGATCCGCTCAAACTACTATCATCATACATAACTTTTACGCATAACAACAACGCAATTCGATATATGACTTGATCGACACAGCAAGAACAGAATATACGTGCCTTTTTGATATTTAAAATACCGTAACGACGACACCGAAGCGGAGATGGAGCGAGGCTAGATCGGTGACGAACGTGGCACCGTTTTCTTGCAATCAAATTCACCGAAATCTTGCTGGAAAAGCCTAGGGGAGGGGCGGCTGCTATAAGAGTATAGAACCCTAGTTTTTCTTTCTCTCAAAATAATAAAACTTGAATTGAGACTTGTGTGTGTGTTTTGAGCGCTACAGGTGTGTGTAAACGTGTGTAATTTGTGTGTGTAGCGTGTGTTTTAAAATATTATGAGACTAACTTTTGCTAATTAATAATTAACCTTACTAACCAAGGTGCTAATAAAAAGGTTGACTCAAATAACAATTCAATTAAAAATACTATTCCCACTCATCTTTAAATAAGGTCCCCTAATTAAATTAAAGTGCACACTTGCTAAACTTTTAAAAGTTTTAAAGTCTTAAAATTACCAAATAAATAATTTAGGCTTAAAAATGCTAAAACTCCATAAATTATTTAAAATGCCCCCAACTCAACTTAAAACAGAATACCACGTTTTAAATTGCCAAAATCGTCACCGGGTCTGTTCCTCAATCCCGCTTCGAATAATCGTCTGAAACATGAAACTCGACAAACGTTTTAACGTGCATCAACATAGACATGAATAATTTAAAATAATGAGCTTTCATAAATTATGCATGGATAAAACTCATTTAAACTAATTAAATGATTTAATAATTAAATGAATGCATGGGTTATACGTGTACTGAATTTGGGCACTACAGTTATGATCATTTTCGTGGGACTGCTCAAGCTGTGAAATTTCTGTGTCACAAAACCCGTCACCATCTGTTATTTTGAATCCTGCGAGTTATAGGTTGGTTTTCTAGAAATTTTTCCAACATAATTTTTGTAGTACTATGTGTTATCATCGATTCAATGGCAAATTCATAATTTTTTGATAAAAAATTAGAGAGATATGATTTTTATCGTAAAACCGCTCAAGCTGTCAAAATTTGGGCATGTTCTTCACGTTTTCTCAGGTTTTGGTTGTAGGCTTCGTTGGGATCTCCTGAATCTTTGATGTTGTGGTTAGGGCAGCATGTCCAGAGCGTTCCAACAAAGCCCTCAACGTTTTTAAGTATGTTCGATGTGCAAAAGAAAAAATAAATGCAAAAGAAAATATTTTATTTTTGAGGTATGCTAAATGACTTGTGACAAAATATGAACGGGTTTGGAAGTCAGTGAACGTGGCCAAGGACCTCTCCACCCCAGTAATGCATGTCCGGGTTTAGATCAAGACTGAAAAGCAGTAAAGCATGACCAGGGACCAATCCACCCGGTAAAACATGACCGGGGATCTCATGTATGTGGTAGTTAGTGGACATCCCTGCCAGCCCAGTACTGTAGTTTAGTCTAATCAGGCGCATTTATGTATGGGTCACTTGCTTTGAAACATATCTCTACGCAAAATGATGAAGTCTATGCATGTTCAAGTATGTATGATACAAATATGTTTATGAAAAATTTTACGATATGTTGGCACGTCTATGATTATGCAAGTACGTTCAAGTTTAAGTATGTACGTTCTACTTTAAAGATGCATGTGATTTTATTATGTATTACTTGTTATTCCCAGTTTATTCATGTTGAGTCTTTAGACTCACTAGACTTGATCGATACAGCTGAGGACAAGTATGAGGAGATGAGGGGTGGGGACCAATGAGCTGGCTCGGTCTACGCAGGAGGCTAACCCAAGGACCGCCTATGTTTTTAAGAATTTATGCATGTTGATTCGTATACTCTAATTTTCACGAGATTTTTTACGTTGTTTAAACGATTAACTTTTTGCACACTTTGTTTGCAACTGTTCTATTTCAAATATTTTTAGACAGCTGTTTATCTTTATCGCAATTTGAAAGATTATTATTTAATTAAGAAAATTTTTATTTTTCCCCAAATTTTAAATAGTTTAAAAGTACGGTACGTTACAGCTAGTTATGTTGTTTTTGAGTCTAGGGTTGAGTTGCGGAAGCTAGGTGTACTACGTTAGAAAGTTCTTACATGCAGAAAATTTCGAGAGCTGGTCGAGGGTTTTCGAGGGCTTTAGGTGGTGTGAAATGTGTGATTTAAGGACTGGTCAGGTGTGGTTAGGTCATGGTTTATGTATGGAATTATAAAATGAATTATAAAAGTTATGGCATGAGTTTACGCTAATACATGTTTGGTTGGCTTCGGGTCGAAATTCTGAGGTCCAGGGATAAAATGGTTCATTAGGGTTTCTAAGGGCAAAATGGTCATTTTGCACGTGGGTCGAGTTAGTTGTCTTGGCAGTTCCTCGGTAACCTAGATTGCATGTTTAAAATGTATATGTTTAATATGAATATGAATTTTTATGAAAATACGAGAAAATACGTTGCATGCTTGGTTTTAAGAAAAGTATGTAAATGCATGAATTTTATAAGTGATGAATACGATGACATGTTTTGAAGGAGGTGAGTTGGTTGTGGCTAATACGAACACGAACACGAACAAGTAAAGCCAAGGCTCAGTGGATGGGTAAAATTGTCGCTGATATCTCCGTCGCCGGGTACCGCAGTAATACGTAGATGGATCCATCGACTTAGAGCTGAAATTTAAATAGTAGACGTTTCAGTTGGTATCAAAGTAAGGGTTCTGTAAAGGGTTGTGCCACCGCCAACTTCAGAAGCTCAGTAGTCAAATCTCAAGTTTGTAAGTGTACATGTTTTCGATGTTTTGAAAGTTTTATGTTATCACCTGCATGTTTACATGATATTTGTTTTACAGTACATGTTTATATATCTAGAAGAGTCTTCCGAAACTATTGTTGGGGAAGAAAGGAGCAGAGAAAGACGATGAAATAGAATCTATTTGTAAGTAGCCCAACCCAAGGAAAAGGGGGATTTTATATAAAACCGTTTGGTAGTTTCAATACGTTTTGAGAATAGAAGTTTTATAATTTTTATGCATGTTGCCACATGAAAGAAGAAATTATATGATTTTCATACTTGCTGGTTTTGTGGTGGAATTTGACATGATTAAGAATTTGGCTAATGGGTGTTGGGAAATGTTAAAAATGAATTGATGATATTGATTTTTGGTTATTAGTACTGATGTTTTAATTTTTCGGTCATAAGTTAATCATGAGGAATATGAATGCTTAAGGGACCTAAGTGCTGGAGTTAGATAGGGTGCGAGCTATTTAGAGCGCCGAATGTTTTCCTTGGGTGTATGGCTCGATTGATGGATGATCGGCTAATGTGACTTGGCCGGCGGTGCAAGGCTCGATCCAAGTCTTGGACCAGACCCTGTTGGGTCCGAGACGTGTCCTAGGATGGCTCGAATGCTGCTGGACCTTGCCACGAAGCCGATCAATCGAGTTCAGAGTAGGTTGGCCGTGGGGGAGTCATCTTTGGTGGCTCTCTGGCATTCGTGTCTTGCAGAGTTCATGGGGCTTTATAGTTAGCTCATGTAGGTACAGGAGGGTTCAAGGGTGGTCTAGGAATGGTTGGCTTGGAGTTGGTCCTTGTCGGTTTGGGCTAGAGCCGAGAAATCGTGGCTAGGGTAAAGCTAGGGTTTCGAGGTAGGTGCGTCGGAAATTTCCAGCAACTTTAAGGCATGGTTCGTAGGTCCTAGGGGGTCTGAAATGAGTGGGTTATGGGCTGGTCATATAGGTTCGAGTCAAGGTTTAAGTTGGGAAAATTTTGGTTAGGTTTCGGGTTCACTCGGGTTAAAACTGAGAGCCTTGTTCAAGTTTTAAAACGAATCATATATGTTTTGAAATGGGCTCGATTTTACGTCTAAGAAATATTTATTAATATTTTTTGAGGTATTTTGAGGAGTTTGGTAAGATTCGGGTCGAAATTTTGAGGTCCAGGGGTAAAAACAATGGTCAATTAGGCTTTCTAGGGTCAAAATGATCATTTTGCACCGGGGTCGAGTTAGTAGTTCTGGAAGCGCCCTAAACACGATTTGTCATTTTATGTTATCATGGATATGACTTTTTATGTAATTATGGAAAAAAATACGTTTCATGCTTGATTTTAAGGAAAATTACGTAAATGTATGATTTTTATAAGTGATGAAAATGATAACACGTTTTGAAGGAAATGAGTTGGTTGTGACTAATATGTATATGTATACGATGAGCTGTAAGGTCAAGGCTCAGTTGATGGGTAATATTGTATCTGATGTCCCTGCCGCCGAGTAGCACGGTTATATATAGATGGATTCATTGAATAGAGCTGATACGAAATTCACAACTAATGAACGGAACTCAATTAAAGAAAATGAACACATATATGATGAGATGTTGAGACATGTTTTGACACGTATGCTTTATTATGTCTACATTTACGTTTTTAAGATCATTAAATGTATTTTTATTACAAAACGTTTCACTATTGAATGTTATGTATATGTACTCGTTATAACGTTACAAGTGTGTTGAGTCTTTAGACTCACTAGGTGTGAATAGTGCGGGTAATCCTGTGGATCAGGAGATTGGAGGTGCCGAATACTGAGTAGGCAAAGTTGGTTGTGTGCACGCGAACCCAAGGACCGTATTTTCCGCACATCATGCTTATGGGATGGAGTGATTTTTGGATATTTTCATACTATGTCTTTTTATTATGTTGGGGTTGGACAAAACTTTCACATGTTTCATATCTGCATTATTTTGAACGTAAGACTAGGGTGATGATTTGTCTATTTTTAAACCGCAGTATTTATTTTAAAATGTGAACTTTTAAGTTACTATTGCATGCATGCATAAAGATCAAATTTTCGAAAATGAGTTTTTTTAAAAGAAAAAAATCATAGTAATATTTTAAGTAGGAGATGTTTCACTTGATATCATAGCAAGAGTCTTGTGTAGGGTTGTGTCACCGCCATCTTCTGCAGCTCAGTCTGTCTTCAAGCCTCAAGTCTGTTTGAATGTTTTAAGTGTTGTAAATGTTTTACTGCTATCACCTGCATGATTACATGATACATGTTTTACAGCGATTTACCGTACATGTTTAGCTGCATTCCTGATTTAAGGATTAAATGTTTTGAAAACTAGATTAAATTGCATGATGAGTTACATTTAGAATTTGGACAGCATTCAGATATCATGCCTCCCAGGCCTCCCACCTCCACCACCACCGCCAGGGGATGCAACTAACAGTGTACTAGAGGGTATTGCTAGACTTATGGAGTAGGAGCGGCAGGCTCCCCGACCCCAGAGAGACATATAAGAGCAGTTCAGACGGCTCAACCCGAAGGAGTTCGGGGGTACCACTGACCCTTTCCTGGCGGAGGGTTGGATTCCATCCTTGGAGCTACATTTTCAATATTTGCAGATGAGGGATGGCGACCGGGTCAGGTGCTCCACTTACATGCTGAGAGATGATGCGTCACTTTGGTGGGAGGGAGACACTCATGGGGTGGATTTGGCTACCCTCACTTGGTGCCAGTTCAGGAAGAACTTCTACAATAAATATTTTTCTGCTGATGAGGGCTAAATTAGTAATTTAAATTTGTGATTTAATTAACCTAAAAACCTAATTATATTCTAAGAAATATTTAAAGGGTCATAGCCCTAAATTATAACACATCACACGACACACATACACAAAAACCAAAAACACACACAAATCCTAGGGCTTGAAGTTTTCAGTTCTTCTTCCATCAGCAAGATTAGCCCATCATCACACTACAATCCTTGATAAATTTAGCCACTTTTCAAGGCATTAAATGCAGCAAGTCGTCTCCATTCGGCCTCTGTTCTTCCCTGTGTTCGTTTGTTGATATATCGTCGCCTTCGTTGGGCAGTACCTATGACTTGCTGCTACCTATGGTTACGTTTTAGGATGTGTTTTATGCATGGGTCGAGTCTCGAGTCGATTGGTACTTACTAAGTGGTTCAATTTAATTTGGGAGTCGTATGTGTCCAAGTGCTCCTTAGAGGCTGTTTTGGGTATAAATGTTAGTATGTTAGGGCAGAATGTCCAAGGACGATCCAACGAGGTTCACAATGTTCGTAAATATGTATGAAGTGAAAAATAATTATTTTTGAGGTATGCGATTTGTATTGTGGCCAAATTATGTTACGGGTTTGGAAGCCAGAGAACGTTTTCGGGGGATCTCTCCAACCTCTTCGGTGGAATTATGTTATGTTAGGGAGTGGACATCCAGTTCAAAGGCTGTGGTGATCTCTTTCGGCCCAGTATTGTAGTTTAGTTTGATCAAACGATTTATGTTATGGGCCACTTGCATTGAACAGAGCTCTACACAAAATGGTTTACGATTACAATTATGATGATGAGCACGAAAATATGATTTTATGAAATTTTGTATGCAAGAAAATCGTGTTATACATATTTATGTTTATATTATGCTATATATGAGACATGTTCGAAATGCATAGATTTTTATTATGTATTATTTGTTATTTACGTTTTATGCATGCTAAGTCATTAGATTCACTAGACTTGATCGATGCAGATAAAGTGGTTAAAGAGACGGGAGGCGGTGACTAGTGAGCAGGCTCGGACTAGAGGCAGTGCAAACCCGAGGACATTGTTGTTCTCAAGATTTTTAATTATGCATGTTTAAAACTATTTTCTCAAATTTTATGTTTTTGTACTTGTGACTAGTAAGTCAAGATTTTTTATATTATGTTGGTTTTTTCAAATTATAATGGACATTTTAAATTGTGATTTTATGGTTGTGGTATTTAAAATGATGGAGTTTTAATATTAATTTTATTTTAGTATGAGTGGTGATCATTAATTTATTTCACGAGTTATATTTATAATAAATTATTTAATAAGAAAATTTTAATTTTTTTCGCAAATATATTTTAAGACACGGTTTGTCACATAACCTCTCGACCATCACCATAATTTGGTGGAAAAAAATTTCGGTCGTGATCTTCCATCACCGTCGCGTCCCGCCGACGCTCACGTACTTCGTATTGTTGAAAACTCGGACGTTACAGTCTCAACGCAAAATTTGTTATTAATAGTGTTATCCAAACAAGAAATACAGTTTCTGGTTGTGGACATAATTTGACGATCAAAAGCCAGAGATCCGTTCGAATAGAGATACAAGAAGGACAATCTCCGCTAATCTCAGAATGGTTTGGATTCCATCATATTATATGTACAAACACCCTATGGATGTTTAAATAACATACGACGCACAAGGAAAGTTTCGAACGTCAAAACTAAAATTTAAAACTTTCACTGCATCTTGGTTGCCAGAAATCAGTACACATACATCAGAAACCTCAATGTGCACCAGTATAAACACGTCAGTTTCTCTTGTTGATACATCCGCGTGTGTGTGTGTGTCTCTTTACTCTTCTTTCTTGTTTTTGTATTTTTGTGCGGAAGAATCAAATGGCCTCCAACATTCTTCTTATAGGAGTTGCTTGATCAAACTGTGAAAAATTCTGGAGTGGATTTCGATGTTAATGTCTTCGGAAAGAGGGGAAGTTTAGTTAATTTTATGAGAATTCATTATTGAATAATTGAAAGTTATGAATCTTATCAAGCGAGTAAAGTAAATTAACTTGTTTGTTTTGTTGTTGGTTATAGCATTTTATGAATAATATCGTCTTCATTTTTCCATACAGACGACAAAAAAATAATGTATATAATATAAAATGTTGCAAATTTGGCCCGACGCATGGAGCAGTAAATTTTTGCGCCTTTACGACTTATTACAATCAATTTTTGTCTTTAGTAAAATTTTGATAATTAGTTTACATGTAATTGATTTTAAAAATTATTACATAAATAAATCTTTTATATTTCTGTAGGGCATGCTTGAACGAGAGAAAGTGATGGAAATGAGAATGAATTTCCTATTTCAATATTTGTATGACATTATAATAGAATTGATCATTCTCATATTTATTGAACAATCATTCCATTCAAAAAATATTCATTTATTTAACTTATCTGTAACGTACCGTACTTATACTACTTGAAATTTGCGGAAAAATTAAAAATTTTATTCAAATAAAACATCCGTACGGTCGTCACCCAACATTCATAAAAATACCTTTAAAATAATTCGTCATCAAATAAAAGTTTGCTAAAAGAACGCTGTCTCAAAACACCTCACATTAAAATCAAAACATTAGAGTATTTTTAAAGTTTGCATAAACATAAGCTTGCGGTCCTCGGGTTTAGCCTGCCGCTCAGCCCAAGCCTGCCCCTTGGTCGCCACCTCCTGTCTCCTGTTCACCGTACTCACCTGCATCGATCAAGTCTAGTGAGTCTAAAGACTCAACACGTAGAAACTTGAAATAACGAGTACTACATAATAAAATCGCATGCTTCTTTAAAGTAGGACATACATAACTTTAAATTGGACTTGCATGAACTTCAACTTGACATAAACTTGAACTTGAACATGCATACTACGACGTGCCATGAACATAAACTTTTCTTAAACATGCTTTCATACTTCAACATACTTAACTGCATAATTTTACGTGGAGGATGTTTCAAAGCAAGTGACCCTTAACATGATAAACGCCTGATCAGACACACCACAGTACTGGGCTGACAGGGACGTATCCACTGCCGCATACATAAGATCCCTGTTCATAATTTAACAGGCCAGTTGATCCACGTTCATAATTTAACGCTTCACAACCACGATCTAACCCGTTCATAATTTAACGGGCGGAATGGTCCCCGTTCATGATTTAACGCTTTCCAATCCTTAACTTTCTTTGGTCACAAGACAATTAGCATACCTCGAAACTTAAAACATTTCCTTTGCACGTCATACATACTTACTCGGCGTTGAGGGATTCGTTGGACTTCAACTGGGGCCGTTGCTGCAACATATTAACGTGAATTTCATACTTAACTTGCATTACTTTGACGTAAAAAACTCATGCTTACTCTCAAGCTCAATCATATCTTAGGACCTTCTACAATTTCCCACGACATGCCCTTAATAATCTTTGTACTAACCCATAACATCAAACTTAAAATGAACTTACAAATATTTTCCCAAAGACAAGGGTACACGGACCCCGTGCTTGGGTCCGGGAGAGGGTCTGTGTACGTACTGCCTAGAATGTGTCGGAAAACGGAAGGGGCACGGACCCCGTGCTTGGGTCCGGATGGGGTCCGTGTAGGTACTGTATGTTAAGTGTCTCGAAAAGGAAAGGACACGGACCCCGTGTGAGGGTCCGGGTTGAGGTCCGTGTGGCTACTGTCTTGGAACACCAAATGGAAAACAAAGGCACGGACTCCGTGCTTGGGTCCGTGTCAGGGTCCGTGTGCACACTGTACGAAGAAACCTGCGAGAAAACTTATGCACATGCCTACACACCCAAATTGACACTTGAACACTATGATTCAACACCTTAAGGACACCATAACATTGCATAAAACTTATATAAACACTTCAAGATACGACGTCCACCATACTACCCAATACAACGCTAATTAGCAATTGACATCAATCGAGTTCCTACGACTTTAAACTAATTCAAACGCCTAACAACGTCCAACAAACCTTAAAAATACAACAAACCTCAATACTAACATACTCATACGCAGCAACGATCGCCCGTCGATTTCCAACGAAGCCTGCAACATAAAACTTCAAAAATACAATGATACCAAACTTTTCTTAAAATTTCAGTTTGAGCAGTCACACGAAAAATATCATAACTCTCTCATTTTTCGTCCAAAAATCTCGTACTTTATATCAAATCGAAGGTATCGAAAAGTTCTACGTTTTTGTTGTTTAAAGTTTTCTCAAAATATGAACAGAAAAATCGCAGTATTTGAAAAGACAGCAAAAACGAGTTTTAGATCTAAAATTTTACCCTCGAAATTGATCCGATCTATAATCCGCTCAAACTACTAACATGATACATAACTTTTACGCATAAAAATCAACGCAACGCATAATATGACTTGATCGACACAGCAAGAACAGAATATACGTGCCTTTATGACGATAACGTTACCGAAAGACGACACCGAAGCGGAGATAGGAGCGAGGTTGATCCGAGACGAACGTGGCACCGTTTCTCTTGAATAAAATGCAACGAAATTGCTGGAAATGATGGGGGAAGGGGGCGGCTGCCTATGCTCTCAAGAACCCTAACTATTGCTCTTTCAAAATAATAAAACTTGAGTTGAGACTTGTGTGTGTGTTTTGTGCGCTACAGGTGTGTGTAAAAGTGTGTAATTTGTGTGTGTAGCGTGTGTTTTAAAATGTTAGGAGACTAACTTTTATTGCTTAATTAAAATAATTGTCTACTAATTAAAACACTAACTCATACTTAACTTTTAAATAAAACTCTTTAGTTAAAATATCACACACCATACTAGACTTTAAAAGTTCTAAAATCATAACTCACAATAATAAATAAATTTAGGATTCACAATACTAACATCTCATAAAATACTAAATTTTAAAATTTTTAAACTCTTAAAATCACTAACTAAATATTTAGGCTCAAAAATGCCAAAACTCACTAATTTATTTAAAATGCCCCCAAACTCAACTTAAAATAAAATACCATCTTTAAAATTGCCAAAAATCGTCCCCGGGTCTTTTCCTCAATCCCGCCTCGAATAATCGCCTGAAACATGAAACTCGAAAGACATTTTAACGTGCATTACATAAACGTAATTAAATTAAAAATAATGCATTTAAATAATTATGCATGACTAAACTCTTTTAAAATAAATTAAATGCTTTAATAATTTAAATAGATGCATGGGTTATACGTGTACTGAAATCGGGTTCTACAGTTCCTCCCCCACTTATGTAAATTTCGTCCTCGAAATTAAGTCTTACCGAACAACTCCGGGTAGCGAAGTCTCATATCTGCCTCCGACTCCCAAGTGGCCTCTTCCACTGATTGGTTTAACCACCGAACTTTGACTAGCTTAGTTACTTTTTTCCGGAGTTTGCGCTCCTTTCTGTCGATGATTTGAGTCGGTCTTTCCTCATAAGACAAATCTGGAGCAAGCTGCAAAGGCTCATAATTCAGAATGTGCGAAGGATTAGCCAAATATTTCCTTAGCATCGAGACGTGGAACACATTGTGTACCCCGACCAGATTCGGCGGAAGGGCTACACGATAGGCTAATGTCCCAACTCTGTCAAGAATCTCGAACGGTCCAATAAACCTCGGACTCAACTTGCCTCTTTTCCCAAATCTCATAACACCCTTCATGGGTGCTATCCTGACGAAAACGTGATCCCCAACGGCAAACTCGAGATCCCTCCTCCTCTTATCTGCGTAGCTCTTCTGACGGCTTTGGGCAGTCTTCATTCTGTCACGAATCTTGACCACCACTTCTGCAGTCTGCTGAACTATCTCAGGGCCTAGATCTGTTCTCTCACCGACTTCATCCCAATGAACTGGCGATCTGCACTTCCGACCATACAACGCTTCATAGGGAGCCATACCAATAGATGCTTGGAAGCTGTTGTTGTATGTGAACTCCACTAGGGGTAGTCTAGACTCCCAAGTTCCTTGAAAATCAATCATGCAGGCTCTTAGCAAATCTTCCAAAATCTGAATCACTCGCTCAGACTGGCCATCTGTCTGCGGGTGAAAGGCTGTACTGAACAGTAACTTCGTCCCCATGGCTGCATGCAAGCTCTTCCAGAAGGACGATGTAAACCTTGGGTCCCTGTCGGACACGATCGAAACTGGGAAACCATGCAAACGGACTATCTCCTTAATATAAAGCTCCGCATACTGCGTTATGGAGAAAGTCGGCTTCACTGGCAGAAAATGCGCTGACTTAGTGAGTCGGTCCACTATAACCCAAATAGAATTAAAACCTCTGACTGATTTAGGTAACCCAACGACGAAATCCATAGTGATGTTCTCCCATTTCCACTCTGGGATAGGGAGTGGCTTAAGCAAACCTGCTGGCCTCTGATGCTCTGCCTTCACCTGCTGACAAGTGAGGCACTCAGATACATATCTGCGGATGTCTCTCTTCATCCCTGGCCACCAATACAAAATCTGCAGGTCTTTGTACATCTTGGTACCTCCTGGGTGAATAGAATACGGAGATGCGTGTGCCTCTGTCAGAATATCCTGTCTGATCGAATCAACACTAGGCACCCACATTCTGTCTCTGTATCTCACGATACCATCTGACACTGTGTACAAAACACTGCCCTTAGCTTCGTCCTTCAGTCTCCATTTCTGTAGTTGCTCATCTGAAGACTGTCCTGCTCGGATGCGGTCTAGTAAATCAGATTTGACTGTCAGATTAGACAGTCTAGGAGCTCTGCCCTTGTGATAAATCTCTAGACCAAACCTCTGAATCTCAGACTGAAGCGGTCTCTGAACTGACAATTGTGCTATGACTGCCACTTTTCTGCTCAAAGCGTCTGCCACGACGTTAGCTTTTCCCGGATGGTAGCTAATTTCGCAATCATAGTCTTTCACAAGTTCTAACCACCGTCTCTGTCTCATATTCAGCTCTTTCTGCGTGAAGAAATATTTGAGACTTTTGTGATCGGTGAAAATCTGACACTTCTCGCCGTATAAGTAATGTCTCCAAATCTTCAATGCAAAGACAACGGCGGCTAATTCCAAATCGTGAGTCGGGTAGTTCTTCTCATGCACCTTTAACTGTCTGGAAGCATAAGCTATAACTCGACCATTTTGCATCAAGACTGCTCCTAAACCGAGCTTAGATGCATCGGTGTATAACACATAGTCCCCTTGCCCTGATGGCATGGCTAACACCGGTGCTGAAATGAGAGCTTGCTTCAAGGTGTCGAAGCTCTTCTGACATTCATCACTCCACACAAATTTAGCATTTTTCTTGGTTAGTGAAGTGAGTGGCACTGCTATAGATGAAAACCCCCGAATAAACTTACGGTAGTAACATGCTAAACCCAAAAAGCTGCGGATCTCTGATGCATTCTTTGGCTCTACCCATTCCTTGACAGCTGCCACTTTGGCTGGATCCACTTTAATCCCTCTACTAGACACTATATGCCCCAAAAACGCGACTTTCTGCAACCAGAACTCGCACTTGCTGAATTTTGCATACAACTTACGGCTCTGCAAAGTCCGCAAAACTGTCCTCAAGTGCTGGTCGTGCTCCTCATGGTTCTTCGAGTATATGAGAATATCGTCAATGAACACTATGACGAACTGATCGAGGAACGGTTGAAATACTCGGTTCATGAGATCCAAGAAAATAGCTGGAGCATTGGTCAATCCAAACGGCATCACTAAGAACTCGTAATGCCCGTATCTGGTCCTGAAAGCTGTCTTATGCACATCTGCATCCTTTACTCTCAGTTGGTGATACCCTGATCGAAGATCGATTTTGGAGAACACGACAGCTCCCTGCAACTGATCGAACAAATCTTTGATTCTAGGCAACGGGTACTTATTCTTGATCGTTACCTTGTTCAACTCACGGTAATCGATGCACAGTCTCATGCTCCCATCCTTCTTTTTCACAAAGAGTACTGGTGCGCCCCACGGTGAGAAGCTCGGGCGGATAAACTCCTTGTCTAAGAGTTCTTGAATCTGCTGTTTGAGTTCTAGCATCTCTGCTGGAGCTAATCTGTACGGTTCCTTAGAGATGGGCACTGTACCTGGCATGAGGTCAATGGCAAACTCCACCTCTCTATCTGGTGGAAGGCCTGTGACGTCGTCTGGGAAGACGTCTGGAAAATCACGGACTACTAGCACTTCTGAAATAGAAGGAGTGGGCATGTCAGGCGCTGCTATAACACTGGCCAAGAAAGCCTGACATCCCTTTGAAAGTAATTTCCTCGCCTGCATACACGAAATCATACGAGGAAAACTTCTCCATCTAGCCGGCTCGAATAAAAACTGCTCCATACCGAGCGGTCTGACCAACACTGACCTCTTCTGAAAATCGATTAGAACTCTGTTCTTAGTCAGCCAGTCCATACCCAAAATGATATCGAACTCTGGCATCGGCAAAACGATCAAATCTGCATACACTAGGTGGCCCTGCAGTTCTAGATCGATATCCCTGATCACACTGGTAGCTAACAACTCTTCCCCTGATGGGACTGTCACTGAGAAGTTCAAGTCTAGACCGATGGACTTGATGTCCAGGTGATTAGCAAATGTTTCTGATATAAAGGAGTGAGTGGCTCCTGAATCTATCAGTGCAGTTGTAGCTAATCTCTTTATGAAAATGTTCCCTGAGATGCGTTAGCACAACACAACTTATATCCAAAATACTAACATTAACCTTACGCATAATAAAATTCAATGTCCTATGCCATACAAAAAATAATGCTAACAAGATAGTAACCCAAACATACTCAAACAGTACTAGCATCCTAAAAATCCCCAAATAAAATTCATCTGCAAGGCGAAGTAATACTGAGCTTAGGTAGGAAAGTTTACCGGTCAGTAAAGTAGTGTCCGGATCCGCTTCCTGAGCGTGCATGGCGAATACCCGGCCTTGAGTTGGCTGCTTCCACTGCGGGCACTCCTTTAGCATGTGGTCGGTAGCACCACACTTAAAGCACTTGCCTGATCCATACAAGCATGGTCCGGGATGCTGGCGGTTACACTTCTGACAAACAGGGAAATTACCGGGCTTCTGCGGCGCCCCCTGCTGTTGGATAGGACCCTTGCCCTTAGGTGGTCCTTGGTATGGTTTCTTTCCAGGCTGCCCCTGGTAGGGCTTCTTAAATGGTGGTCGCTGCTGATACTGCTGGTGTTGCTGCGGTGCCTGAAAGGGCCTCTTGCCCAGTCGATCCTTCTCAATCTCTTTCATATCCTGCTCCGCCTCCAATGCCCTCGCTACGGCGACCTCATAGGTCATAGGCCCTACCACCTTTACATCACGGCGCAAGATCGGCCGCATTCCAAGGAGAAAGTGTCTCACCTTGGCCTGAACATCATTGGCGATTAAGGGCATAAATTGGCAACCCTTCTCAAACTTCTGCACATAATCAGCTACGCTGCTATCTCCCTGTCGTAGCGTCATGAACTCCCCAATCAGTTTCGTACGCACTTCCTTAGTGAAGTACTTGGAGTAGAACACCTCCTTAAACCCATTCCACGTGAGAGTCTGTAGGTTAACTATCACTGAGGCGCTCTCCCACCAAACTCTTGCATTCCCATGAAGTAGAAAGATAGCGCACCTCACTCGATCAGCATCCTGCAACTCCATAAAATCGAAAATTACCTCGATGGATTTAACCCATCCCTATGCTATCAATGGGTCCGTCGTCCCTGAGAATTTATCTGGGTGCATCCTGCTGAACCTCTCATAGACAGCCTCAGCTCTGGGTCTCGCCCCTGCATCAGCCACTGTCTGGTTACCCATAAACTGGGCAAAGAACTGAGTCATTCCAGCCATCATCTGGGCCTGCATGTCGGGTGGTGGAGGTGGTGGAGGATTGGCCCTCTCCTCGACTCGAGGCTCTCTGTCCTCCTCCCTATCTTCCCGGTTAATTTCACGTCTAGGAGGCATACTATTCCAATAATTACCCAACACGTAAACCCAACATGTATGATCGTGATATACATAACATATGATGTACGTACTGAACTAACATGGGCATGCTGAAATCGTAACTCAATGCATACTACAAAACATAAATCTTGAAACTTTAAAACTTACAGACTTGAGGTGTGACCTTGTGAGCTTCTTGCGACTGGCAGTAGGCGTAACCCGTTACAAGAACACCGCTCTGATACCAACTGTAACGTACCGTACTTGTACTACTTGAAATTTGCGGAAAAATTAAAAATTTTATTCAAATAAAACATCCGTACGGTCGTCACCCAACATTCATAAAAATACCTTTAAAATAATTCGTCATCAAATAAAAGTTTGCTAAAAGAACGCTGTCTCAAAACACCTCACATTCAAATCAAAACATCAGAGTATTTTTAAAGTTTGCATAAACATAAGCTTGCGGTCCTCGGGTTTAGCCTGCCGCTCAGCCCAAGCCTGCCCCTTGGTCGCCACTTCCTGTCTCCTGTTCACCGTACTCACCTGCATCGATCAAGTCTAGTGAGTCTAAAGACTCAACACGTAGAAACTGGAAATAACGAGTACTACATAATAAAATCGCATGCTTCTTTAAAGTAGGACATACATAACTTTAAATTGGACTTGCATGAACTTCAACTTGACATAAACTTGAACTTGAACATGCATATTACGACGTGCCATGAACATAAACTTTTCTTAAACATGCTTTCATACTTCAACATACTTAACTGCATAATTTTACTTGGAGGATGTTTCAAAGCAAGTGACCCTTAACATGATAAACGCCTGATCAGACACACCACAGTACTGGGCTGACAGGGACGTATCCACTGCCGCATACATAAGATCCCTGTTCATAATTTAACAGGCCAGTTGATCCACGTTCATAATTTAACGCTTCACAACCACGATCTAACCTGTTCATAATTTAACGGGCGGATTGGTCCCCGTTCATGATTTAACGCTTTCCAATCCTTAACTTTCTTTGGTCACAAGACAATTAGCATACCTCGAAACTTAAAACATTTCCTTTGCACGTCATACATACTTACTCGGCGTTGAGGGATTCGTTGGACTTCAACTGGGGCCGTTGCTGCAACATACTAACGTGAATTTCATACTTAACTTGCATTACTTTGACGTAGAAAACTCATGCTTACTCTCAAGCTCAATCATATCTTAGGACCTTCTACAATTTCCCACGACATGCCCTTAATAATCCTTGCACTAACCCATAACATCAAACTTAAAATGAACTTACAAATATTTTCCCAAAAACAAGGGTACACGGACCGCGTGCTTGGGTCCGGGAGAGGGTCCGTGTACGTACTGCCTAGAATGTGTCGGAAAACGGAAGGGGCACGGACCCCGTGATTGGGTCCGGATGGGGGTCCGTGTAGGTACTGTATGTTAAGTGTCTCGAAAAGGAAAGGACACGGACCCCGTGTGAGGGTCCGGGTTGAGGTCCGTGTGGCTACTGTCTTGGAACACCAAATGGAAAACAAAGGCACGGACTCCGTGCTTGGGTCCGTGTCAGGGTCCGTGTGCACACTGTACGAAGAAACCTGCGAGAAAACTTATGCACATGCCTACACACCCAAATTGACACTTGAACACTATGATTCAACACCTTAAGGACACCATAACATTGCATAAAACTTATATAAACACTTCAAGATACGACGTCCACCATACTCCCCAATACAACGCTAATTAGCGATTGACATCAATCGAGTTCCTACGACTTTAAACTAATTCAAACGCCTAACAACGTCCAACAAACCTTAAAAATACAACAAACCTCAATACTAACATACTCATATGCAGCAACGATCGCCCGTCGATTTCCAACGAAGCCTGCAACATAAAACTTCAAAAATACAATGATACCAAACTTTTCTTAAAATTTCAGTTTGAGCAGTCACACGAAAAATATCATAACTCTCTCATTTTTCGTCCAAAAATCTCGTACTTTATATCAAATCGAAGGTATCGAAAAGTTCTACGTTTTTGTAGTTTAAAGTTTTCTCAAAATATGAACAGAAAAATCGCAGTATTTGAAAAGACAGCAAAAACGAGTTTTAGATCTAAAATTTTACCCTCGAAATTGATCTGATCTATAATCCGCTCAAACTACTAACATGATACATAACTTTTACGCATAAAAATCAACGCAACGCATAATATGACTTGATCGACACAGCAAGAACAGAATATACGTGCCTTTATGACGATAACGTTACCGAAAGACGACACCGAAGCGGAGATAGGAGCGGGGTTGATCCGGGGCGAACGTGGCACCGTTTCTCTTGAATAAAATGCAACGAAATTGCTGGAAATGATGGGGGAAGGGGGCGGCTGCCTATGCTCTCAAGAACCCTAACTATTGCTCTTTCAAAATAATAAAACTTGAGTTGAGACTTGTGTGTGTGTTTTGTGCGCTACAGGTGTGTGTAAAAGTGTGTAATTTGTGTGTGTAGCGTGTGTTTTAAAATGTTAGGAGACTAACTTTTATTGCTTAATTAAAATAATTGTCTACTAATTAAAACACTAACTCATACTTAACTTTTAAATAAAACTCTTTAGTTAAAATATCACACCCCATACTAGACTTTAAAAGTTCTAAAATCATAACTCACAATAATAAATAAATTTAGGATTCACAATACTAACATCTCATAAAATACTAAATTTTAAAAGTTTTAAACTCTTAAAATTACTAACTAAATATTTAGGCTCAAAAATGCTAAAACTCACTAATTTATTTAAAATGCCCCAAACTCAACTTAAAATAAAATACCATCTTTAAAATTGCCAAAAATCGTCCCCGGGTCTTTTCCTCAATCCCGCTTCGAATAATCGCCTGAAACATGAAACTCGAAAGACATTTTAACGTGCATTACATAAACGTAATTAAATTAAAAATAATGCATTTAAATAATTATGCATGACTAAACTCTTTTAAAATAAATTAAATGCTTTAATAATTTAAATAGATGCATGGGTTATACGTGTACTGAAATCGGGTTCTACATTATCTATATAAATCAATATTTTAATCAATAATAATAATTGACCATTCTCATATTTATTGAACAATCATTCCATTCAAAAAATATTTCATTTATTTAACTTATCAATATAAATCAATATTTTAATCAATAATAATAATAAAATTGATTATGATACGTGTCATTGTTAAACCTATCGAGCATGTTCTTAAAGACATATAGCCTAAAGATATACAGCTAGGCATGATTTCCGGCCGATATATCATATTCAAGAAAAATAATTTAACAAAAAGAAACATTTAAATTTTAGAATAAAAATGATTATAAGGTTTATTTATGAAAATTTTACAAAACATAAAAGGAACTTACAAAGATATACCAAAATTAAACAACAGACGATTTTACCGAGTTCCACCTAAATTCATAAAAATTCACCAATAAATGCCTTAAACTCCATCTCTCGGTTAAGCAGGCTAAATGGCTACAATATGAATTTATTATTTCCTGGTTAAACTCGAACCTTATGTTTACCATTTTTTGTTCATCTTATACCTTTTGTTTTAACCAAAAACTTCTTATACTACATCAAATTCCAAAATTCAAATAAATTTTTATTATCTCAATTTAATTTCAAGTTACAAATAGATATTGATCATGTCATAGTAAGGTAATGATTTAATACAAATATTTTAGCATGTCATTAAGGCTACTGTAAATAAAAACAAAATAAATGATAAGGTAAATTTATAAAGTTGTATTCAGAACTTTAAACTTTTATTTAATTCGTAAGATTGGTTGTTAACAGAAAAAGAATAGAGGGGAGCAAACTCGACCGTGTTCTTCTAAGAACACAATACATCCTATATATAAATGGAAGAGCCGGACATCAAACCCCGAGTTCCAACTAAAAATATAAACAGTACAATATTTTATAAAAGGAAATAATAACATGGTTACAAAAGTCAAAAGTTTATAGTGATATTCCACCAACTTTATTAAAGATGAATATCCTAATCATCTTTAATTTTATCTTTTATTGAATTTTTTAAATTTTAAAAAATATCACTAATATGGGAAAAATTAGGAATATCTTCCTCTGGGTCTTGAGCATCTTGCATTCGTATTAGATGGATGAATTGTTTTTTCACTTGATTCGGATGCCATAGATTTATCTGATCTAGAGTCAGAACATCCAATATTCTTATAAAGATCTTTCTTCAATGTAGACTTCAATCATTTTATCTTTAGAATAAATATCAAAATATTTCTGAGTAAGAAGCTTGAAAGGACTAATTGAATCATGTTCTTTCTCTTGTTGCTTATTAAAACTTTTTGATATAAAGAAATTTTTTCTTCCATATGTTGAAGAATTTTTGAGCCATACAGCTTTCCTTTGTAAGGGTCATCTCTTAATAATTTTTCCCATAATTTTGTGGAGCTAACCCTCCATAAGCAAGGAATGCATTCATTATTATAACCAAATTCTGGTTGTCATCTCCATATCCATGATATTCTAAATTCCATAAAGAACAGACATAAAGTCTTACCATCGATCCAATGTTCTGAAAATACTTTTTTAATACTTGGGGAAACATTTAACTAAGTAGTCATTAATTTTATGAAACCTTTGGCAAAAGTTTTGCTGATGGACCAAATATTTTCCACCATGTTAAAAACCAATTAGGAACTGGGTAATGGAAAATATTTTCACATTTTTTTTTTAAAAACCATGTATGTTTTCTTTTTTTGTTTTCATAAAATAGAGTTTTATTAAAACTCGCAACATAATCCCAAAATCTAAATTTATTCATTTGATGACTTTGGGAATAAAACTCTTTTTTAACTAATGGAGATAAACCACATTCTTAAATAGATATAATCTTCTTGATGATAAATTTTGAGAAGTATAGTTTTTTTTTTTGTTGAGTATTACTCTTAGTTGATAAGAGAAGACTTTCATAAAATCCTCTTTGCTTATATATGAACCATATACATATGATTTATTGGTTAAATATCTTTCCATGATAGGCCATGGGATTTTTTTCCATTAGATATTTTTTCTTCTATAAGAAGAATTAAATCTTGTTATTTTGACTCTACATATTGAGCTGGATCACTTCATCATCTTTAATGATATTAGCATATGATGCTTGAGACTGAGAATCTGTATTAGTTTTCTGTTTTTGACTCAAGAATTTTTGAAATTCATTGTATAGCAAATCATTTTGCTCAGTATTACTGGCTGATGAACTAGAAATATTCTGGGCTATAAGCCTCTGCTTTCCATACTGAGCAATAATATTAGAGGGTTTTCCCCTACCATCTCTTCCTCTATAAGAGAAATCTCATCTTTCTCGAAAACTCATATATGTAAATAAGATCATTAATATGAATATTCTCGGGTTAAAAAATCTGGTAGGTTATTATCTTTACCTTTCTTGTAAATTACGTTAAAATCAAAAGGAGCTAAATGAGTGTATCATCTTGCAAACATTTGTTTAGAAATATCATGTTTAAAATCTTTCATAAGCATAAATTCTGCAGATTTGCCATCAATTTTATATTAAACATTTGATTATATAAAACATCTTGAAATTTTAAAATACATTTCACAGTAACTAAAATTTTTTTTGCTACTGTAGAGTGCTTTTTTTGGGCATTATTCCATTTCTCATAATAAAATCGAATAAGATATTCTTGTTTTGCTTTGGATTTTTTTTTTTAAAATTCCTCTAAAACCTATGTCAGAAGCATCAGTTTCTATAATTTTATCCCATTGGGGATTTGCAAGCATAAGATAAGGGAGATTTTTAACTTTCTCTTTAATATTTTTAACAGCTTCAGTATGTTTATTAGACCAATGTAAATGATTTTTCTTTATTCTATCATATAGGATAGCAGAATCCTTAGTAAGATTTTTAATATAAGGACAAAAATAATTTAAATTCTTAAAATATTTGTAACTGAGTTTTATCATTTATAATATCAGGAAATTTTGAACTAAATTCAATACTTCTTTGAATAAGAATTATTTTTCCTTTTTTAATTATATGATCAAGAAATCTAATAATAGTTTGAAACAAATTCATTTTAGATTTTGACATAACCAAACCATTCTGGATAACAATATTTTCAAACATATTTAAATGTTTAAAATATGTTTCAATATCTTTTGAAAAAACTAGAATATCATCAATATAAACAATTATAAAATTACTATAAGAATAAAAAAATATCATTCATAATTTGTTGAAATTCTAAAGGGGCATTTTTAAGACCGAATGGCATTACTGTCTATGAACATTAAAAGCAGTTTTATATCTATCAGATTCTTTTATTTCAATCTGCCAAAATCCTGATTTTAAATCGAATTTTGAAAATATAATAGCAATGACAAGTCAATCTAATAAATCTTTTTTATTATGAATATGATGCCTAATCCATTTTAGAACCTTATTTAAAAGTTTATAGTTTATAACTAATCTAGGAACTCCTCTATCCTGTTCAGAATGTTTATTAACATAAAAAGAAGTACAAGACCAAATACATTGAGAATGTTTTATCAAACCTTTATCTAATAAAGAATGTATTCATTCGTACATAATTCTAAATATTCAGAATTCATTTGACAATGCCTAGCTTTTGTAGGAATGTCATTTTCATTGAAATTATCTTCATAAGGTAATGAAATAAATGCTTTTTTCTATTCCAAAAAGCATTGGAAAAATCATTACAAATTTCTAAAGAAAATTTATTATAAATAATTTTAATTTTATCATGTACTTTATGATTTTTAATCATATCTAAATTATTTTGTTGTAGAATTTTTATTTGTTATTTAATAATATTTATTTCTTTAACTAAATCTTGGATCAATGGTGATGTGAATCCTCGTATGAACGAAAAAAAAAACACGATTATTCAAATCGCGCCCTCAATTCAATAATGTTAAAAAGGATTCGTGTTGTGTCCCGATTTATGAATCAAGTGTGTGCATGATTTTCACCCTTAAACTACAAGGTTTAGTAATAAAGAATCACAACGAAAACAACCGAAAACTCGAACGAACCTTCAAAGAAAAAGCCTACGACAATCCGCACAAGAACGATCTACAAACGTCACAAAGCATAAACTTTTGATAAGTTTGATTTTTGATAACAAAGCAAAAAGCTTTTGGGTTGTTTGAGTAAAAACTCAAGAACAATCAATTCAATATTCAATAATCCCAAAATTATGTTCAAAATTCGTCCATATGTACTTATCAATAAAAATATATGAAAAGATAACTTCCTAAATTATTTAATGCATAAAATAAGGTAAAAATCGAGTTTTTTCACGTTCCAAGCGCCGCGACGCTGATCCAGAAGCGCCTAGGCACTGAAGTCTCGTGCAAGATAGCGCCTAGGCGCCAATATTGCACTGGGCGCTAGGCAGCTTGGCCTAGACCTGCGGCGCTTCTTCTCGGGCGTTGTGTCACTGGTTCACCCACATTACTCCGCACGTATTAGCATCCATTTGGCCATCAAGTTCACTCCTATGCATCACGACTCTTTTGAGGCTTGGAACATTGCTTGCAAACTTCTCTCGAATGCTTATGAATCCATGCAATGCTTCCTTGAATCTATTTATCCGCCACCTCGTGATTGGACCCTCTGAAAACTCTAAAAGATCTCCCCCACTTTCCTTGGATCTTGGCCTTCCATTATCGCATCAAATGGTGTAAGAAAGAATGAATGTTTAAATAGAACTCGAAGAGATTATAGAACCACCAACTTCTGAAATAGTATAACTCACACCTCAACAGCCAGTTGAAAAAACACAAACTTCTAGAAGATCCGAAAGGGTCTCAAGACCGATGTGATCCTAGAAATTTCAAAGAAGCATTTTCTGATGTCGATTCATCTAAATGACGTGAAGCCATGCACTACGATATGGACTCCATGTATTAAAACCAAGTATGGTCCTTAGTATATCCACTTGATGGAATTGTTACCATAGGAAGCAAATGAATTTACAATAAGAAATTAGGGAAAGATGGGAAGTAATTGACCTTCAAAGCAACACTGGTGGCAAAATGATATACTCAAAGACAAGGTGTTGACTATGAGGAAAAAATTTCTCCAGTAGTAATGTTCAAGTCCATTAGAATATTGCTTGTCATAACAACATGGTATGACTATGAAATATCACAGATGGAAGTGAAGACAACGTTTCTTAATGAAGACATTGAGGAAGAAATTCACATGTCTTAACATAAAGGATTCACATTAGTTGGAAATTAGCATAAATTATTCAAACTTCGTAGATCCATCTATGGTCTCAAACACTCCTACGTCACCCCTTCTATTTCGAAGATATGATATTTACTAAAGGACTTTGATCTATACACCGATTAGTACAAACCTACTTCAATTTTGGACTTAACAATGTCAAACTAAAACTCTTAGTCTCAATACCATTTATCAGTACTATAGATACGTAACTACTTAGCATAACTGATCCCTACAAGATCAAATAATGCTGTAGTGAATGTTTGTAATTTTAAGCTTGAAGTGTAGCCTTGAATGCTATGAATATACATATTAAGCATGAGCTTTGAGAGATTTAGAATTGAAAGAGTATGTACATAGTTTTCTTGATAACTGATTGTTCGATTTATGGATTACGGATTATAGATAACAGATTATTCTTGCTCAGCTAATCTTCTCGGATATTTATAATATTTTCTTCCAACGGTAACAATAAATCCATTTGAATCTATATATCTGTTGTATAGCCACATCCACATTCTTCTAACATTCGTACACTGTAGCTTTTCTGATATGCGAAGTTCCCACTATGCGTTGCAGTATGCTCTTGTATAGTTGTCGATGATAGTTACGTTTCTTAACTGATGACGTGTCCAACTGATTTATCAATTGACAAAGATGATAGGATTAACTGATTGCTCTCAACATATTGTAGATTAACTGATCAGTTCCAACTGATCATCCAGTTGACTACAGAGTTCAGTTAGCTTGATCCAGTTCCCTTAAATACGCACTAATATTCAATTCGGGCAACTGTCAGTTTACAATTTGTTTTAGTTAAGTTACACTAAGTCTTCTTGATCAGTTATTCATATTTTTCACGCACAATTTGTCAAACTCCTAAATTAAGTTTCCAACAATTTCCCCCTTTTAGGTGTTTGACAAAACATAAAATATATGAATGGATCAAACTGAACTCTTTGTAGATAATATAATATTTTTTAAAAACTCTTTCAATGTACAGATTCGTACAAAGAATGAAAGAAAAAAAGAATCTTCTACTGATTAAAATTCTCAAAATCTGCTAAATTTTCTCAACTAAATATGAAGACTTTCTTCTAATTGAACTGGACTTCATTAATGCTTAGCTCGTTCATCGGCTGGTCCTTGATTATTCAGTTGACTACGTCTTTTCTTGGATAGATTTTACTAATCTTCTACCTCTTCCCCCTTTTTGTCAAACTCACCAACACTGCTGGATAAAGTGCGAACTTCAGAGATGACATTAGATATGGCATTCATTATTTTTTCTTGCATCAGATCCATCCTCTTTGTCACTACAGTTGAACATGTCTTGAGTGGAAATGTGCTTGAACTGTCACTCGGTCTTTCTTTAACTGATCTAGCTAGATAAATAAAGAAGTGATGTCATTGGTGACCTGGTGCAGGTTCTTCATTGTGTTCTCCTTAATAGAGTCAATCTTCAAGGTGTGCAGCAGTTGGGTTGACTTGATATCGGAAATAGAAGAAACTAACTGGAGAAGGTTGGACTGAATGTGTTATATCATTGAATTAGTAGCCATAGGTATTTCAGGAGACATAGCTTCAGAGAATTCTAGTTCTTGCTCCTTTTCTTCTTCATTAAAAATCACCACGCCCTGATCAGTTGATTCAGTCACAATGGTAACCATGTCTGTAACTTCTTCCATTTGAAGTTCTGGAGGAGGAGTGGAAGTCGGAACAGCAGTTGAGCTGGAAGGCTCTTCAGTTGGTCTAACAACTGAAACTTCAATTGGCACTTCAGTTGGAATCGAGTTCAACTGAGCCACTTCAGCTTCAGCTAGAACTACTTATTCAGTCGTGGCAGATGACTGAATTGGTTCTTCAGTTGCTTGCAAAATAGCCTCTGAAACTGGTTATTCAGTTAGGCTAGGTCCTTTAACTACTTCTCTAGTTAGAAAATTCCACTGGATATCAGCGACGACTGATTGTATGACTTCATCGATATTGGCCAGTGATAACTCAGCTTCAGTGTAGAGTTGAGGACCTTTAGGAGAGGATTGAAGGGCAGAAGTTGATGGTTGAGCATCCTTTGAAGAAGTAGCAGTTTCTTATTCAATCGGTTCAGCAACTGCTTCTTGGGATGGCTCTAGCTGATGAGTTCATTGTTCAGCCTGTTCTTCTAAGGGAGAATTTTGGGAATTCGGTGGAATAGTCAGCTCTTGACCGATTCCCAATCTTTGATCTTCATCTGCAATGATAATAGAAATGTGTCCAACTGATTGTCAATTGTTTTGTCATTGAAGCCAGTTGGACTGGTGGATATCATAGTTCTTGAGTAGCTCAGCTATGACTTGAGCCAGCTTCTTAGCACGCATCAGATCAAAGAAGTACGTCTTTCTCTCCAGTACCTTAACAATTGTTGCAGCTTTGACTATTTGTAGGACAATGGTTTCCAAAGTGACAAATTTATTCAAACCTAATTTCTTTTACAGTCGCTCGGTAAACACTTCAGTCATGTATCTGACCTATTCATTGTAAGTCTCAACTTCGATTCAGAAAACTTATTTACTTCTTCCCATATCAAGTCAAAATGAGTCTGAATCGTCTGGGCTCTTCTATCATCTTGCCCTTACCTTTCGGGTCAGATAGGGCATGAGAAATGCTCAGCTCTGAAACAGTTGCATCCATTTTTTCTCGGATCACCACTCCCTTTGGTTTGGCAAAAGGTAGAGTAGTTGGGCCAGTGATGGTGATCAGTGGTTCTTTTACACTAGAAATTTTCTTCTTATCACCAGATTCGGTGATGGTCTTCTCAGAGTGAGCAGTTGGAGATAGTAAATGTTGTTCAGTTGAGGAATCAGCTGGAACTACCGAGATTGTTATTGCGTTGATTGGATGTTGAGCTCCAGTTTCCCTCAATCTGTCAGCAGGGATGGTTTCCAAAATAGTTTTCGGTTTGGTTCTTTGAGTCCTTGGCTTCATCAAAATTTTCGGAGAAGGGGTTTTCTCCGAGTAGTCTCACTGACAATCAGTTTCCTCTTGATTGTCTTCTTCTTAGCCAAGTTCTTGGTCTTCTTGACTGATGTGGAAGTTTCTTGCGTCCCAATATCCTTCTTCATTTTGACAAATTCTCAGGATATATGTCCAGCTTGGTCATCGGAGGCTGAAATTTTTTGGAAAAGAAGACTTTGTAATTGGGTGACTTCTCAGAAGAGTCATCCACCAAACCATTGTGCTTCATAATACAACCGATTGGCACTGCAAAGCCTTTGGACGATTTAGATGATTGAACCATGTTCTTCAAAATATTGAACAAAATGGTTGACCAGTTTAGCTTGCGTCCATTCACCAGAAGCCATTATCTGAAATTTCTCGAGTGTGAGGGCAGGGAAGAAATCTGCCTTGGCTAGAACACCTTTTGCTACTATGTCAGCCAGCAACTGATACTCATATTTCAGCTCTTTCTTGGGATCAGATAAATTTATCTTCCTCCCATCAGCAGACAATAGCGTTATCATCTCCTCCACATCAATGATTTTCACTTCAGAGTAGTGAGAAAGGCCATCAGATGGCAGTTGGAAGAAGGAGCTAAACATTTCTTCATCAATAGTTAGCAACTTGTCGCTGACAGTAGTTTTAATATTTCCTTCAGTTGAGAAGAAGTCGTTGTCGTAGAAATCCCGAACTTCTTTGGAATAAATTTCTTGATTGGATGAACCAATAAATTTCCTCAACCGGG